>NW_020692416.1:0-3427 GCF_002925995.2 Terrapene triunguis
TTAGGGCTGTTGTCTAGTTTCAGAGTAGCAGCCGTGTCTAGTTCTTCGGCCGTTGGTATTTAAACTTTATCTCATCAGAACGGGCTGGTGCTAAAGGTTAATTCTATCACCCATGCATCCCTCATTTACACATCTTAACTAAACTAATCAAATTACAGCAGGGTTTGCAACAATAAAGGTTGCAGCAAGCCCTTACAAAATAAAGTAAGCGTTTTAAAATGGGGTTTAAATTACAATATGGCACAAAAGTTACAATGTAGGGAAAATAAAAAGTGTAATAAAAGTTACAATGTAGGCAAAATGGCAGGTGTAATAAAATGGTAAACAAAAGTTACAATGGTACAAAATAACTAAAAACAATTTCATTCACATTGGTTCTACACCTCTGACCCCTCCATGGCCCCATCCCCTGGGGTGATGTAAGCCCCCCAGCCTGGTTTTCTCCCCCCACATGGCACCTCTCCCCACCCCCCCGTGCCCTCCAGCCACTGCCAACCCATCCCCCCGCACTAACAACCCCCCCACCCCCCGCAGATCTCATGGGCATGTTCGAGAAGCGCAGGTTCCGGAAGTTCCTCGTCTTCGTGGCCAATTTTGACGAGAACGAGCCCCAGACGCTGGAGGGGGTCGACCCCCGCGGGACCCCCATGCGGGACGTGTACGAGCGCTTCGACCTGGGGCAGGACGTGATCGACTTCACGGGCCACGCGCTGGCGCTGTACCGCACCGACGAGTGAGTTGTGCTCCGGGGCCGCTCCCGGGGGGGCCGTGCCCAGTTCGGGGGTGGTCACGTCCCTGCAGCAAGTCCCCCTGGGTCAGAGCCCCGGCGGGGGTGGGGGGGCGCCCCCCTCACCCTGGCTCTAAAGCTCCTGCCCCAGCTCTGCCTGGCGCTTTGTCCCCCAGCGGGTCCCCGGCTGGCTTCCTGCCCAGGGGTTGCCCCAAATATCCACGCAAGGGGCGTGACCATGGTCTCCTGGGGGGCCCAGCCCCTGCCAGCCGGGCACCTCTGGGTCTCTGCAAAGATCAACACCCCCCCACCCCGCCTAGTTAGCCATGCAGCTCGTGGGGAAACTGAGGCACTCACACTATTCATATGAAATATGAAACCCCCTGCCCTGGACCCCCCACCCCAGCTCTGCCGGTGCCCCTCACTCCCGACCTGCAGCCCCAGCCCTGGGCCCCCCTCACCCCGTCTCTCCCCACAGTTACCTGGACCAGCCCTGCCTAGAGACCATTAACCGGATCAAGCTGTACAGCGAGTCGCTGGCCCGCTATGGGAAGAGCCCCTACCTCTACCCGCTCTACGGGCTGGGGGAGCTGCCCCAAGGGTTCGCCAGGTGAGTGGGGGGCGTGGGGGGATGGCAGAGAGCTCGGGGGGGGGGGGGGGGGGGCCGGGGCTCCACGGGCTCTGTCCCCCTCCAGGCTCAGTGCGATCTACGGGGGCACCTACATGCTCAACAAGCCCGTGGACGAGATCGTGATGGAGAATGGCCGGGTCGTGGGGGTCCGATCGGAAGGGGAGGTGAGCGGGGGGTGCAGCGGGGAGGCACCAGCCCAACACACACAGTGATTTTGGGGGGTTCCCCACTAGGCCGCCCGTTAAATCTGAAGGGGGGTTCTCTGGTTTCCATCAGTGCCCCCTGCCTGGGGTATCGGGGGGCTGGCTTGTCCGATAGGGGCTGGGTTTGGGGCGCCTCTTCCCTGGGGAGGGGGGCTCAGGCCCAACCCCCAGTGGCTGCCTCCAGTTCTCCTTCTCCTGGGGGAGGGGTTGCCTGTCCCCCCCGGCCCGGTTCCTGTCTCTGCTTTGGGGTACCCCTTGCGGGGGTCGCTTTACCCAGCAGGGAATCTGGGGGATGCCGGGGGGGAGGGGGAGTCGGGCTGGGGGGGTTCCCCCCTCTCTCTCTGGGCTCAGGCCTGGGAGGGGCTGAATTCCTGTCCCCCCAGGTGGCACGGTGCAAACAGCTGATCTGCGACCCCAGCTACGTGCCAGAACGAGTCCGCGGGGCCGGGCGGGTCGTCCGGGTCATCTGCATCCTGAGCCACCCCATCCACGGCACCAGCGAGGCCGGTTCCTGCCAGATCATCCTGCCACAGAACCAGCTGGGACGCAAGTCGGGTCAGCGCCAGCGGGGCTGGGCCTGTCCCTGGGAGCTCCCACCCCCTGCGGCATCACGTGGGGCAGAGCTGCAAGGGGGGGGGGTGCAGGCAGTTGGGGCATCCCACGGGGGCAGTGCTGGGGGGGGCACCACACTGAGCACCCCGCAGGCCTGTACAGGCGACTCGGTCACTGCGGGGATGTCGCCAGCTGCATTTCCTTGTCTCCCTGGCCCCTCGTTAACTGGGCAGCCTCTGGGGGAAACTGAGGCACGCCCGCTATTTCTACGAAGCCTCACGACCCATCCCCCCCTCCCCAGATATCTACGTCTGTCTGGTTTCCTGGGCCCACAATGTGGCCGCGCCCGGGAAGTTCATCGCCATTGTCAGCACCACGGTGGAGACGTCGGAGCCAGAGCGGGAGGTGGAGCCGGCGCTGCAGCTGCTGGAGCCCATCGACCAGAAGTGAGGCCGGGGGGGTAGGGAGCCGGGTGAAGGGCTGGGAATTGTGGGGGGAATAGGGCAAGGAGGGAGCTGGGGAGCTTGGAACCCAGTGGGGGGTGGGGGGGTCTGACGGGGTCCCTGGGGTTCAGCCCCCCAAACCCACTAGCCTGGGGTGTCCCTCTATGGGCATCTCCCAGCCGCCGTCACGGCCCTGGGCTGGCCCACGGGACGATAACGCCCAGCAGACCCGGACTCGCCACACGCCCCGCCCCACGGCTTTGTACCAAACGCACGATCGGTGAATGAGGGGGGCCCCAGGGTGCTGCCTGAGGTGCAGAGCCCCCCGGGGGGGAAGGTCAGTGTGGGGGATGGGGAGATTCTGCTTCGCCAGGTGAGCTGGAAAGTGGGGGAGGGAGGAGCTGGGGGGGGTAAAGGCCTCTGGTGGGGACTGCGTGAGTGTGACTCACCCTCCCCCCTCTTCCCCGGCAGGTTTGTGGCCATCAGTGACTTGTACGAGCCCATGGACGATGGCACGGAGAGCCAGGTGAGCGCCCCGGCAGGGAATTCCCATCCCCCCCTTGTGGGACGTCCCATCTTCCCCCCCTCTGAGGGGGGGCCGGGGGAGGGCGGCAAAATCTGCAGATGATACAAAACTACTCAAGAGAGTTAAGTCCCAGGCAGCCTGCGAAGAGCTACAAAAGGATCTCTCAAACCTGGGTGACTGGGCGACAAAAAGGCAGAGGAAATTCACTGTTGATAAATGCAAAGTGATGCACATTGGAAACGTCATCCCAACTACACGTATAAAACGATGGGGGCTAAATTAGCTGTTACCGGAGACGGGGGGGTTGGAGTCACTGTGGTTGGTTCTCTGAACACATCCACTCAA
>NW_020692417.1:0-3078 GCF_002925995.2 Terrapene triunguis
AAAACAAATGTTAAGAAGGTTGGAACTCTGAAAACAGTCCCAAAACTACTTCTAGATAGGGAAAAAGAGCCTTGCAGTCTGCCCCAATGGTCAATAAACTAAGGCCATTATGGTCCAAGTATTTCTCTTATATGGTGGCTTTGGAAATATGTATTTTTATGTGAAAGGCCATAGATACAAATTTAAGAAGAGAGAGAGGCAGGAAATTGCCTGGAAATTGGCACTCAGGGCAACTGGCCTCATCACCAATCCCTAGGTGTACATTGCACTACAGCTCGGTCCAAAGTTTAACTGGTATATCTATTTCCATTAGATGTGTGATGTTTTAGCAGAATAGTTACAATGGTAAAAGCTCTAATATGGATGCCGTTATAGTGGCATAACTTATTCTCTTGCCCATACGAGATTTGCTATACTGCTATAAACACCTTTGTACTGATATAACTGAGTCCCGTAGTGTGGACTATCTGTGCTGATATAGTTAAATTGGCACAACTTTCTAATGTAGACAATCCCTGAGAGTCTGACCCCGAACGCCCTCAATGCCGATGGAATTCCAAGTTCCTTATTAAAACTAACTAGAAATATAAAGAAAAAGTATCAACTACCTGGTGCTCAAAATGACTGATTGGTGAATATTTTACGCATGGAATTCTCTTTCATGAACGTGGCTGTGTTAGGAATGTGTGAGAGGGAAGGGAGCAGCAGGGCCGCCGGGGGGGGCAAGTGGGGCAATTTGCCTCGGGCCCCGCGAGCCCTAGCCCAGCAGCGGTCTGGATCTTCGGCGGCATTTCGGCGGCGGAGGGCCCTTCAGTCACTCCGGGTCTTCAGCGGCATTTCGGCGGCGGGTCCTTCAGTGCTGCCGAAGACGCAGAGCCACTGAAGGGCCCCCCGCCGCCAAAATGCCACTGAAGACCCGGACCGCCGCCGGGTAAGTACAAGCGCCGCAGCTCCCCCGCTTTGCCCCAGGCCCCCTGAATCCTCTGGGCAACCCTGGGGAGCAGACTGTGTAAATACCTTTGTGGAAAGCTAAAAGCTACTTTGGCACCTCAACATACGTTTTCTTCTAGATGATGTAGAACAATGGTTCTCAACCAGGGGTATGCATACCCCTGGGGGTACACAGAGGTCTTCCAGGGAGTACATGAACTCATCTAGATAGTTGCCTAATTTTACAACAGGCTACATAAAAAGCACTAGCGAAGTTGGTACAAACTAAAATTTCATACAGACAATAACTTGTTTCTATTTCTCTGTATACTATACACTGATATGTAAATAAAATATTTATATTCTAATTGATTTATTTTACAATTATATGGTAAAAATGAGAAAGTCAGCAATTTTTCGATAATAGTGTGCTGTGACACACTTATATTTTTGTCTGATTTTGTATGCAAGTAGTTAAGTGAGGTGAAACCTGGGGGTATGTAAGACAAAATCAGACTCCTGAAAGGGGTACAGTAGTCTGGTAAGGTTGAGAGCCACTAATGTAGAAGGTGAGTGTTCAGAGCCAGAACAGAAATGCCTTGTCATGACCACTAACAGTTCAAACCTTCACTGACAGGAAGTGCTGCAACTGAAAGATATGAGCAAGACTCTGTGCTGCTGCTCACAGGACGCTTGGCACACAAGGTGCTGACCAGGACGTCGGGGCTTTAAGCCCCCTTTATACCTCTCTGATTCCGGGCTCCTCAAGCTCTGAGGGCCTGTGCAGCCTCCTGTGTATGTTAGAGCACTAATCGCCCACACAGGTCCTAACTGTTCCTGGAATAGTCACAACCCCTACATAACCCTCAGCAGCTTTGCCACTGCTGCTGCCAATGAGTTTCCCTGCAGCCAAGAATTCCAAAGCATGAAGTGCTCTGGCCACTTCTCTTCATGCCTTTGGCAGTACCCTGCACCAGGGGCCGCATGAGAGGCAGCTTTCGGGCTGCATATGCCAGCATATGCTTTCCCTGCACTGGGGGAATTCCTGTGCGGACCACACCACTCCCTTTGCAGTCCCTATACGCTGCAGGAGTTCTTACTGTGTACAATTTCCTAGTATTTTTGAAATTTTTATTGCGTGCAACTATAACAACCCCTTATACATCTCATCAGCAGGATATGAACTAGCAATTTCTGACACTTGAGCACAGATAGCTCTGTAGTTCTAGTGGTAGCTAATTACATAAATTTGTAGCCCGTATTTTCTCACTCCAGAACTGGCTAGGCCTTACAGCTGAAATAGGGAAGAGCCCAGGCCTGGCTTCCTCACTTATGCCTACTCCTGCCTAGTGTGGTGCCCCCAGAGTGGGAGATGCTCTACCACGGCCCATGTGCTATCTTGGGGGCTGGTTGGGGCCCCAGACCCAGGCATTCCTAGTGAAGCGTCTTGCTGCTGTAGTGGCATAGTGTAGGACTTAAGATTTGTGGGGGTTTTTTTTGGCAGGCTGCCAACATTTTTCTTGAAATGCAAGTGAGTGAAGGGAACTGGTGATTTTTTTTTTAAGTTGATATCTCAGCCAACCATGAATGGAATTGCCTGGGAAGGGTCATAAAAAAAGGCACGTCTCTACCCTGAGCGCTTTCTGCCTGCTGAATTTCAAAGGGCTGCTGCAAACAATGGTGATGTTTGAGAAAATCTAACTTCACAAGACTCTTTTGTAATAGAAAGACATGGCTACCCTCATATAGGGATCACCAGCAGCACCGTCTGTTGTGAATAAAGGGAACAGGCACCCTAACTGTAAACAATTATTTCACAATTACCAGGTTACGCTTTGCCTGACTAACTGTGGCCAGCCTTTGTGGCCAGATCACAGTAATGACGCCACTCTGCGGAAAGGAGACGTATAAAATATGATATTCTTTTTATTTAAAACATAAAACAAATGTGAGCACAATTCCTGCAAACTGTACTGTGTGAGCAGACCCGGTAGTTGCATGGAGCCCCACTGAAACCAACCGCAGTGCTGCAAAGGGTCAAGCCTCTGGCAGCAGAGGGCTGATGCATCTTAGACAAGCACCTAACCCCCATGTGGATGAGATAAATATCATGGTCTCAGTGACAACGTGTGTATTCCATTTGCAGAG
>NW_020692418.1:0-1438 GCF_002925995.2 Terrapene triunguis
CCTGTGTGGCTGGTCAGAGCATCCGAGCTCGGACTGCTGTCCAGAGCATCAACAGAGTGGTGCACTGTGGGATAGCTCCCGGAGCTATTAGCATCGATTTCCATCCACACCTAGCCTAATTCGACATGGCCATGTCGAATTTAGCGCTACTCCCCTCGTTGGGGAGGAGTACAGAAATTGAATTTAAGAGACCTCTATGTCGAACTAAATAGCTTCGTGGTGTGGACGGGTGCAGGATTAATTCGATGTAATGGTGCTAAATTCGACAGAAACGCCTAGTGTAGACCAGGCCTAACACAAACCTCCTGTCAGTTATAAACCTTCCATTCCCAGGCAATGTGTCGCCCCGTCCTGCCCAGAGCCCCGCTGGGCCTGCGGTGCAGAGACCCCTCGCTTCATCTTTGAACTCCAATCTGGAGTGAGTCCTGTTCTGAGTCGCTCTCCCCTCGGAGCCCTGGCAAGTTGGCTCTCCCGGGGCCTGTCTCTGTATCCAACTCACAGGACAGCATCTGTCAGTGTAAAGGGGACAAGCGCATTGGGGTTCGCATCTGACCCAATGGATGGAGCGAATTTCTCCTGGGGCCAAATCCTCCGCTAGTGTAAAGTCACTGCAACTGCTTTCACTAGCCTCAAGTTACTCCGGATTTACACCAGGGAGGCTTTGGCCCTTTCAGCAAACTGGGAGCCCATCACGCTCACCTGCACCCTCTACGGGAGCTCGCTGTCTAACGTCGGATCGGGCTGGAACTGGATCCGGCGTCTGGCGGGGGGAGGGCAGGCGTTGATGGGGAACATCTGGCATTCAGCCGGCAGCTGGCCCACGAACTACGCCGTGGCTCTGCAGAGCTGACTGATCATCAGCCAAGAGGCTCCCAAGAGCCAGTTCTCCCTGCAGCTGCGTGCGCTGACAGCTGCGGACACCGCCACCTATTACTGCGCCCGGGGGAAACACACGCACACACTGGGATGCACAGTAACACAATGCAGCAGGGGCTAATACAAAAAGGGGAAGCGGGTTTTGCAGGTGGAGAGCTATTAATTCTCCGAATCTTTGGGGAAATTCGAATTCTCCTTCTCTGTCTCACTGATGGTGTAGTCACTTCAGATTGGAATTTTAG
This sequence comes from Terrapene triunguis, assembly GCF_002925995.2. Taxonomy (NCBI): domain Eukaryota; kingdom Metazoa; phylum Chordata; order Testudines; family Emydidae; genus Terrapene; species Terrapene triunguis. The sequence goes on from NW_020692418.1 coordinate 1,119, forward strand.
CTGTCTACACTGGCATAGCGCAGGCCTGAAACGGGCTAGAAGCAGGAGCCCCAGGATTTTAAATGGTGAAAAATCCTTTGCTATACAAAATGAATAAAAATGTATTGCAAACATAGCAAGGGAACCTCACCCCAAGTGCACAGGGCAAACATATTCCTTTCTTCTGTAATAGAACGACGCAAAAATTCAGGGTAAGTATAACCTTTCCTACACACCAGAAACACCTGTCTTTGCACCCAGTTTATAAAGTATGAACGTTATTATATAAAAGAACGATAGATAGATAGATCGATAGATAGATAGATAGATAGATAGATAGA
>NW_020692418.1:1538-5439 GCF_002925995.2 Terrapene triunguis
TGATAAGTAACACTAGCTCAAGTAGCATTGTCATAAATATAAATGGAAGGTTAGCAACCTTTATGTATGCAGTAACATCAAATCCCTCCTGGCCAGAGGTACAGAATCACTTACTTGTAAGGGGTTAATCAGTTCAATTAACCTAGTTGGCACCTGAACAGAAGGACCAATAGGGAAAGAAGATACTTTTAAATCTGGGGGTGGGGAGAAAGTTTTGTTTGTGCTCTCTGTCTGTTCCCTCTTGAGACAAAAAGAGAGAGAGAGAGAGAGAGAGAGAGAGAGAGAGACCAAGCAGGTAATCCAGCTCCTACTGAAATGATACATCTAAAATTACAGAAATTGTAAGTAATAGCAAGAAAATGTGTTAGATTATCTTTTGTTTTAGCTTTTGAATTTTCCCTATGCCAAGAGGGAGGTTTATTCCTGTTTTGTAATTTGGAAGTTGAGTCTAGAGGGGAATCCTCTCTGTTTTACATCTTTTTATTACCCTGTAAACTTACCTTCCATCCTCATTTTACACAGGTGCTTCTTTTATTTATTTATTTTTATAATAAAGGTCTTCTTTTAAGAACCTGATTGGTTTTTAGTGTCCTAAAAACCCAAGGGTCTGGTCTGTGCTCACCTTTTTAACCTATTTTGTTGGTATATTATTCTCAAGCCTCCCCAGGAAAGGAGGTGAAGGGGCTTGGGGGGATATTTTGGGGGGATAGGGCTCCAAGTGGCTATTTATTTAAACTGAGTTTGGGGGTCCAAATACTTTAGGCGGTTTCACAGCTTCCTGAGCTGAATTCACTCTCTGAGGCAGACACGCGTCCCAGGGAGAGAGCCCCATGTACAGACAGAGCTCACACTCTGCCATCTCTTATATTGACGCCGGGAAATTTGCATGCAAATCCCTGCCCTGCAGGGTTCCTGTTTAAATACAACTCCCTGATTGGAGGAGCCTCAGTCTCCCTCCAGTCACAGAACTGCCTGGTCCTGGCTGCTGGGGACAGTTTGCACCTTCACTTAAGATGAACCTGCTACTGATTTTCCTGTTCATGCTGGAGGCCCCTTCAGGTACGTGTCTATTGGGGGTCAGGAGGGTTCCTTGCTGCAGTGATTGCAGAAGAGATGATCAAGGCAGCCTAAGGGAATGAGGTGCCCCGATCCCAATGGAGTTCAGTGATAGTTGGGTGCCTCACTCCCTTAGGCGCTGTCACAGGGTGTTTAATTTTCTCATGTTCCCCACTCCCAGGGGAGAGGAGCCTGGTTCATGGATTCATTTCTGTGTTTCCTTCCCAGGTGTCCTCTCCCAAGTGCAGCTGCGGGAAACGGGCCCGGGAGTGATCAAGCCCGGGGAGTCCCTGACACTCACTTGTACCATCTCCGGAGACTCGGTTTCTAGCACCAGCGTCGCCTGGACTTGGGTCCGGCAGCCCGTGGGGAAAGGGCTGGGATGGATGGGACGCACATACTATAGGTCCAGCAGGTGATACACTGACTACGCCAGCTCTCTGCAGAGTAGAATGACCCTCGGACAAGACACATCCAAGAACCAGTTCTCCCTGCAGCTCCGCTCGCTGACAGCTGCAGACACCGCGACCTATTACTGTGCCAGAGACACAGTGACACAGAGCAGAGCAGGGACTGGTACAAAAAGGGGAAGTGGATTCTGACCACTTAATTGTCACAATTTAAACTGAAGGAGCTGAGATTCTCCTCTCCCCCTTCCCCATAACACTCCATGTAAACCGAAAGAAAAGGGAAAGGGGAGGCAGGTAAGGAATCTCAGGGAACTTCTTATATGTATATTTGGACCAAGGTGATGCCACGAACACGAGGACCATGAGCTTTAGTGACACGCATCAAACCCCTCCTGGCAATATTTCCAAAAGCGCTACCAGCTCTTGTCCCCAAAAAATAAATAGTATCGATCTTCCAAGGGCTTTGCAGACAAACACAGAAACAAATCCAGTCCTTCCCCACTGGATGGGAAAGAGAAATAGCGAAAGAGACAGGAAGGGACTGAATGAAAATTGAGGTTGTTCTGTAGAATTTTCAGAAGCACCTACTTGAATCGAGTTCATGAGGAGGATGAAGATGATGATGATGGTGGTGGTAATAATAATAATAATAATTAATAATAATAGATAATGTTCAGAGTTGGATCCTGTATTAACACCAAGAAAACAAACACCAGGAAACTTCACAAGGAAAGCGAGGAAGAGGAACAGGGTCTATCAGTGGCTCAGAATGACAGCAGGATACAAAGATGATTGTTCTGTTGCTGGCGTTAGAGCAAAATGACAATGATAAGTAACAATAACTCAGATGGCTTCAAGGATCACAAATGTAACGTAAACTGCATAAAATCACTTTTTGCAAAGAGTTGCCAAATATTAACATCCACCAGGCAGATATTATCCAGAATATGTGCCTGGGTTATGTCTTCAAAGAGGTCCTGGTAGAGAACACGTTGGATACATTATCGAACGAAGGGGAGAAGGGCCATTCTCAGACAATTACTGTCTTCTGAAGGCAGCAGATATAACTTCACTAACTCATGTGATGCAGAGAGTATTCATATCAGCCAAAGACTCCCATTTAACTCAACTGATTTGAACAAAGCCCTTAGTAACCAGAAATGTATCTAGGACTCTACAGTACATGTAGTGCTTTTGCTAGCAATTAGGACTGTCACTGAATCTCAGTTAACTCACGCAAATAACTAAAAAAAATCACGATTAAAATATTATTTGTGATTAATCACACTTATAACAATAGAATACCCATTGAAATGTATTAAATATTTTTGGATGTTTTTCTACTTTTTTCAATATTGATTTCAATTACAACACAGAATACAAAGTGTACTGTCCTCACTTTATTATTATTTTTGATTGCAAATATTTGCACAGTAAAAATGATAAACAAAAGAAATAGTATTTTTCAATTCACCTCATACAAGTACTGAAGTGCAATCTCTTTACCGAAAGTGTAACTTACACATGCCGATTTTTTTTTTGGTTATATAACTGCACTCAAAAACAAAACAGTATAAAACTTTAGAGCCTACAACAGTGGTTCTCAAACTGGGGCCGTCACTTTTGTAGGGAAAGCCCCTGGCTGGCCGGGCAGGTTTGTTTACCTGCCCCATCTGGACAAGGGATTTGCTGGCCGCCACTTCCTGCAGCCCCCATTGGCCTGGAGCAGCGAACTGCGGCCAGGGGGAGCCGTGATCAGCTGAACCTGTGGACGTGGCAGGTAAAAAACCCGGCCCACCAGGGTCTTTCCCTACACAAGCGGCAGCCCCAGTTTGAGAACCACTGGCCTACAAGTTCACTCAGGCCTGGTCTACACTACGAGTTTAGGTCGACTTTAGCCGCGTTAAATCGACTTAAGCCTGGACACGTTTACACTACGAAGCCCTTTCTGTCGACTTAAAGGGCCCTTTAAACCGGTTTCCTAACACCACCTCGACAAGGGGATTAGCGATAAAATCGGCCTTAGGGGGTCGGAATTGGGTTAGTGTGGACGGAATTCGACATTACTGGCCTCCGGGAGCTATCCCACAGTGCTTCATTGTGACCGCTCTGGACAGCACTCTCATCTCAGATGCACTGGCCAGGTAGACAGGAAAAGCCCCGCGAACGTTTGAATTTCATTTCCTGTTTGCTCAGCGTGGAGAGCACAGGTGACCATGCAGAGCCCATCAGCACAGGTAACCATGATGGAGTCCCAGTCCCAGTCCCAGGATCGCAAAAGAGCTCCAGCCTGGACCGAGCGGGAGGTACGGGATCTGATCGCCATCTGGGGAGATGAAGCAGTGCTCGCCGAACTCCGAAACAGTAAAAGAAACGGCAAAACATTAGAAAAGATCTCCAAGGCCATGAAGGACAGAGGCCATAACAGGGACGCG
>NW_020692419.1:0-4310 GCF_002925995.2 Terrapene triunguis
GGCGGGGCATTCATACAGGCCAGGGCTTTATAAAGCAGCGCACAAGCAACCAGGGAGCTTTTGCGAACAGGGGCTGCTAACAGGGAGTTTCGCAAGGGAGTTTGGAAGGGGAGTGGGAAGGGGCGAGGGTCCCTTGCCGGTTCTATCTGTTTTCCCTTTATTCCCCTAAAAACTTTAAACTTCTTGCTTAAACAACCCTTTCAGCAGACAGGGGGCTGCAGACGGGAGTTTGACAGAGGGAGGCTTACGATGGTTAGGAAGACCCGCAACACCTGTGCCAGCACTGCTTCTGTCTCCTCCACCTGCGCCTGTAGCCAGACAGAGCGCCTGAGCATGGATGCTTCTACCCAGATCCTGGTGTGGTTTTGCAGAGACTGTAACTTGCAATTTCCACTTACTGATATCCAGGCTGAGGGGACCATCCAATGTGAAAGGTGCCTGCTGGTGGAATCTCTCAGGCAGCAGGTGGGAGAGCTACAGGAGGAGGTGGCTAGGTTGAGAAGCATCCGAATCCACGAGCAATTCCTGGACAGTGTCCATGTGGAGACAGCTGAGGTAGCTGTCCCAGGACACAGGACTGCTGATACACCACTGGTGGAGGAGAAGATGGCTCAGGGTGGACACTGGCAGCTGGTTACTTCTGGCAGCAGGCAGTGCTCCACCCCTGCTCCGAACCCTCCCGCTGTGGTAATAGGTAACCGTTATGCTCTTCTTGATACAGGAAAGAAGGCATCACCCCCTACAGTAAAGGAGGAGAAGCCTCGTACCCCTAAGGCTGGGAGGTCTGCTGCCACCACTGCGAATAGGAAACGTAGGGTAGTGGTGGTCGGAGACTCTCTGCTGAGGGGGACGGAGGCGCCCATCTGTCGCCCTGACATTTCATCTCGGGAGGTATGCTGCCTGCCGGGAGCCCGTATCCGAGACGTTACGGAGGCATTGTCGAGGATTATCCAGCCCTCTGACTACTACCCCATGCTACTCATCCATGTGGGCACAAATGATACTGCGCGGTGTGACACTGAGCGGATCAAGAGTGACTACAGGGCTCTGGGAGTACGGGTGAAGGAGTTTGGAGCGCAGGTGGTATTCTCTTCGATTCTTCCTGTCAAAGGTAGGGGCCCGGGCAGAGACAGATGCATCATGGAGGTGAATGCCTGGCTGCGAAGATGGTGTCGCCAGGAGGGCTTTGGCTTCCTAGACCACGGGATGCTATTTGAGGAAGGACTGCTAGGCAGAGATGGTGTTCACCTTTCGAGGAGGGGAAAGACCCTATTTGGACACAGACTGGCTAACCTAGTGAGGAGGGCTTTAAACTAGGTTCGACGGGGACAGGTGAGCAAAGCCCGCAGGTAAGTGGGGAACATGGAGACCTGGGTGATGGGTCGGAGACGAGAGGGAGTGTGGGCTATATTGGCAGAGAGAAAGGAGGGTCAGGACAAAACCGGGAGGAAAGATCAAACCAGTATCCTAGATGCCTATATACAAATGCGAGAAGTATGGGTAATAAGCAGGAAGAACTGGAAGTGCTAATAAATAAATACAACTATGACATTGTTGGCATCACTGAAACTTGGTGGGATAATACACATGATTGGAATGTTGGTGTGGATGGATACAGCTTGCTCAGGAAGGATAGACAGGGGAAAAAGGGAGGAGGTGTTGCCTTATATATTAAAAATGTACACACTTGGACTGAGGTAGAGATGGACATAGGAGACGGAAGTGTTGAGAGTCTCTGGGTTAGGCTAAAAGGGGTAAAAAACAAGGGTGATGTCATGCTAGGAGTCTACTACAGGCCACCTAACCAGGTGGAAGAGGTGGATGAGGCTTTTTTTAAACAACTAACAAAATCATCCAAAGCCCAAGATTTGGTGGTGATGGGGGACTTCAACTATCCGGATATATGTTGGGAAAATAACACAGCGGGGCACAGACTATCCAACAAATTCTTGGACTGCATTGCAGACAACTTTTTATTTCAGAAGGTTGAAAAAGCTACTAGGGGTGAAGCTGTTCTAGACTTGATTTTAACAAATAGGGAGGAACTCGTTGAGAATTTGAAAGTAGAAGGCAGCTTGGGTGAAAGTGATCATGAAATCATAGAGTTTGCAATTCTAAGGAAGGGTAGAAGGGAGAACAGCAAAATAGAGACAATGGATTTCAGGAAGGCGGATTTTGGTAAGCTCAGAGAGCTGATAGGTAAGGTCCCATGGGAATCAAGACTGAGGGGAAAAACAACTGAGGAGAGCTGGCAGTTTTTCAAAGGGACACTGTTAAGGGCCCAAAAGCAAGCTATTCCGCTGGTTAGGAAAGATAGAAAATGTGGCAAAAGACCACCTTGGCTTAACCACGAGATCTTGCATGATCTAAAAAATAAAAAGGAGTCATATAAAAAATGGAAACTAGGACAGATTACAAAGGATGAATATAGGCAAACAACACAGGAATGCAGGGGCAAGATTAGAAAGGCAAAGGCACAAAATGAGCTCAAACTAGCTAAGGGAATAAAGGGGAACAAGAAGACTTTTTATCAATACATTAGAAGCAAGAGGAAGACCAAAGACAGGGTAGGCCCACTGCTTAGTGAAGAGGGAGAAACAGTAACAGGAAACTTGGAAATGGCAGAGATGCTTAATGACTTCTTTGTTTCGGTCTTCACCGAGAAGTCTGAAGGAATGCCTATCCTAGTGAATGCTAATGGGAAGGGGGTCGGTTTAGCAGATAAAATAAAAAAAGAACAAGTTAAAAATCACTTAGAAAAGTTAGATGCCTGCAAGTCACCAGGGCCTGATGAAATGCATCCTAGAATACTCAAGGAGCTAATAGAGGAGGTATCTGAGCCTCTAGCTATTATCTTTGGAAAATCATGGGAGACGGGAGAGATTCCAGAAGACTGGAAAAGGGCAAATATAGTGCCCATCTATAAAAAGGGAAATAAAAACAACCCAGGAAACTACAGACCAGTTAGTTTAACTTCTGTGCCAGGGAAGATAATGGAGCAAGTAATTAAGGAAATCATCTGCAAACACTTGGAAGGTGGTAAGGTGATAGGGAACAGCCAGCATGGATTTGTAAAGAACAAATCATGTCAAACCAATCTGATAGCTTTCTTCGATAGGATAACGAGTCTTGTGGATAAGGGAGAAGCTGTGGATGTGGTATACCTAGACTTTAGTAAGGCATTTGATACGGTCTCGCATGATATTCTTATCGATAAACTAGGCAAATATAATTTAGATGGGGCTACTATAAGGTGGGTGCATAACTGGCTGGATAACCGTACTCAGAGAGTTGTTATTAATGGTTCCCAATCCTGCTGGAAAGGCATAACGAGTGGGGTTCCGCAGGGGTCTGTTTTGGGACCGGCTCTGTTCAATATCTTCATTAACGACTTAGATATTGGTATAGAAAGTACGATTATTAAGTTTGCGGATGATACCAAACTGGGAGGGATTGCAACTGCTTTGGAGGACAGGGTCATAATTCAAAATGATCTGGACAAATTGGAGAAATGGTCTGAGTTAAACAGGATGAAGTTTAACAAAGACAAATGCAAAGTGCTCCACTTAGGAAGAAAAAATCAGTTTCACACATACAGAATGGGAAGAGACTGTCTAGGAAGGAGTACGGCAGAAAGGGATCTAGGGGTTATAGTGGACCACAAGCTAAATATGAGTCAACAGTGTGATGCTGTTGCAAAAAAAGCAAACGTGATTCTGGGATGTATTAACAGGTGTGTTGTGAGCAAGACACGAGAAGTCATTCTTCCGCTCTACTCTGCTCTGGTTAGGCCTCAGCTGGAGTATTGTGTCCAGTTCTGGGCACCGCATTTCAAGAAAGATGTGGAGAAATTGGAAAGGGTCCAGAGAAGAGCAACAAGAATGATTAAAGGTCTTGAGAACATGACCTATGAAGCAAGGCTGAAAGAATTGGGTTTGTTTAGTCTGGAAAAGAGAAGACTGAGAGGGGACATGATAACAGTTTTCAGGTATCTAAAAGGGTGTCATAAGGAGGAGGGAGAAAACTTGTTCACCTTAGCCTCTGAGGATAGAACAAGAAGCAATGGGCTTAAACTGCAGCAAGGGAGGTCTAGGTTGGACATTAGGAAAAAGTTCCTAACTGTCAGGGTGGTTAAACACTGGAATAAATTGCCTAGGGAGGTTGTGGAATCTCCATCTCTGGAGATATTTAAGAGTAGGTTAGATAAATGTCTATCAGGGATGGTCTAGACAGTATTTGGTCCTGCCATGCGGGCAGGGGACTGGACTCGATGACCTCTCGAGGTCCCTTCCAGTCCTAGAATCTATGAA
>NW_020692420.1:0-6884 GCF_002925995.2 Terrapene triunguis
GTGGAATCTCCATCTCTGGAGATATTTAAGAGTAGGTTAGATAAATGTCTATCAGGGATGGTCTAGACAGTATTTGGTCCTGCCATGCGGGCAGGGGACTGGACTCGATGACCTCCCGAGGTCCCTTCCAGTCCTAGAATCTATGAATCTATGAATCTATGAAATAAAAGTCTGAACTAATCTGTGTCAGCAGGATTCCTGGTTTTGAACTACAGATGTTAAGGTTCATGTTGATTTTAAATCAGCAATGAACCTCAACATATTCAGGGGATGCAGAATTCCATAGGATCAAGTTCTTGGTTCAGAAAAGCACTAGAAAAACTTGAATACTTAAGTCTTGTGTCTGCAAAACTGGAAAGGGAATCTGGTGAGAACAAGCTTTCTCATGAGATGTCTGCCACGAGAAGAGACTCAGGCCAAAACTACAGTAAGACAAGTTGTTCTTCCTCTATCGGCTTCCACACCTACCAGAACCATTAGCAGAGATCTCTCTGCATCACAATGATCCTCCTGGGCTGGATTCACCAGTTGTATGATCAGATTCTGTCAAGGGTACAATGGAAAGCATCAGCACTTCATGCAGGAATCTGTCCCAGTCTGTTTTCTGTGCCACTTAATGGTATTCCATGAAGATGTCATTAATTTTGCCTATCTGCCCCTCCCCCAGCACTTCCCCCAAAAGTGTATGATCCTCTAACTTCTTGTTATGTATGAAGAGAAATCTTTCATCTTATCTGTACCTTAGCCTTGCTATACCATGTCAGCCTTCAGAATATATATCCTTCAAGGAGACAGTGGCTTTCCCCTGCCGATATACAATAAATTCCCTCTGCTATCAACCCTATGGCTAGTACTGTAGTGGATGTTCCATGTTTTTACTTTTATCTTAGCTCTTCAAATCTCAGAATCCTGGCAGTGATTAAACGCAGTCCACATGCCATAAATCTCCACTGACCAGAGCTTCAGCCTGTCCCCTCCACTCTTTCTCCAAAATGATGTTAGTATATAGCTTTATGAGCAGTAGAGGGTATCTTTGGGATCCAATGCACAAGTTGGGGGGAAATTTTAAAACTATTTTTTTTAAAGTTAAAGTATTCTAAGGAGCAGTTCTATCATGAGTGAATGGAATAATTCAGAGGCTATTAGGACATCGCAGTAAGTGTAATTAGCAGGCCATCCTGATACTAAATCCTTTCTATTTTGCACCATATGTATTTTAGGTTTTTCTCAACAGCCTGTGTTATATACAAATCTTGTAAAGACCTTTTGGCTCTTCCGTGCACTATTGCATTCAATCCTGTGAGGTACTTAAAACTGAGCTGTTAAAACTTTCAAAATTACCTACAGCCTCAGGCTTAAATCTTTGGAATAACCAGCTCCTTTCTGATATGGTTATGGACTACGAAGTCCGCCTAGCTGCTAAGGCCAAATTTATTTAAATATAGCAAAACATGGTCTCAAGTTTGAGGCAATGGACCAAGACTCAAGAAATCTGGGTCTGGCACAGGCTTCCTATATGGTTATATTCAAAGTCACTTAATATTTCTGTGCCTCAGTTTTTTCATGTGTAAAAATGGAAATAAAAGTGCTTCCTTTCTGCCGTCTGTCTTGTCTGCTTAGACTCTTAAACTCTTCAAAGCAGGGACTGTGTCTTACTGTATGTTTGTACATATCCTAGCACAACTGGCCCCTGATCTCAAGGGGGAATTGTAGTCGTTACTATCATAGAAATAATAATTAATACAGTATCAGAAGCTACATGTCATCATGGCAAACAATCAATGCCTCAACAGTGTTTCTTGCTGGTATTGGGCCAGATTTCTAACATTGTTTACATAGAATTGTGTGTACCTATGGGATGCTATACAAACCCCACACTGGGCAACAAGTGGGTAAGGACCTGCTCTGGGCTCATCCAGCCCCACCCTGCCACACCAGCAAGAGATGCACAGACTGGAGGAGGAATTAAAAGGAAGCAGAACAACTTATTTGTGGGCAGACCAGGGAAGGGAAAGGACCTTTACCTTGCAGCTCCTGATAAAAGGATTGAGAGAAGGTAGGATCTCTTCCTCAATAACTGACTGAAGGTTCCTCCCTGAGGGAAGGGAGGACCTCCTTCTGTTATACCTGGAGAGGAAGACATTTCCCCTCTCACCTACTAACCCAGTTTATTTGTGTTTTGTTTTGTTTATGGACTACTGCTGAATGGGGAAAGACTTGGAAATGACCTGGCTGAAGGGCCAAGACATGAGAGGAGGCAGCTGCTTCCCCAAGAGACAGAGATCTACCATGCCATGCCTGGCTATGAAGAGATGCCAAGTGGTGAGCTGATCCCCTTCACAGCCTACTGTGATAGACTGTGAATTTTGGACAATAGTGGGGTGGTAGGCAGTTAATACCCCATCTATACATTGAAGTCATCTATTTGTACTTAAATTAATTACCTATCTGTGCACAAATACTTCATTTCCACCTGTTAATAGTGGTATCTGCTACACTGTGGTGTTCCTGAATGAAAATCTACTCTCATATATTAGGTACTGTTTGATATGCCTTTTCCTGGATACAATTTACATTGTCTAGTGGCTGGCTTAAAAGGATGTTATACACATTTTAGTAGTACACTAAAGGATATTTTTGTCTTAGTTCAAGTGGTGGAGACATGTATTTAGAAACCAAATTAATGAGTTCAGCTGGGTAGAAATGTTGTTACAAAACCCGAAACCAGGTAAATTCATATTCAACACAAGGTAGGTTGTTCTAAAGGTTTTCTAAACTTCATGCACCTTTTGAAGGAATCTAGGTTGGTTTTATAGTTTCATGTAGACTCTTTTTAAAACTTGACTGCTAGGAATAGAGTTTCACTTTGAGTTTTGGGTTCACTCAAATCTAAAACTCAAAGTGGATCATGGAAGCAAAGGGAATGGTAAAACCATGCAAACTGAAACATTCATAGTTCTCATTATGAGTTCTACTCCCTATGTCAAGTGCAGCACCTATGACAGTGATTTCTCTGTGCATATCCTGTCATAGACTGAGACAATATGTCCTATAACTTTTAAACAATGACACTTTGATGTTGCAAACTTGTAAAGATACTATATTCCCTATAACTATCTCATCATGTCTCAGATTTTCCAGGGAAGCAGGGTTATTTTCCTCTTCTGGCTGTGAAGAGTCTAATTAGTCGGTGAAAAGAAAGCTTTGTTCTTTTCCCTTCCTACGTCACTGACAGACAAAACAAAAGATAATCCCCAAACCAACAAAAAAATGCAAACCTACAGTTCTCTTAAAATCAAAACAAGTTTCCTCTTATATGACTGATTTTTAGCTAAAGGAAGAAGACAACTTGATTTTCACAAACCCCTTGAAGCTGGAGACTTTTAACAAGAGTTGTGACAGCCTGTTTCTAAACCAATTTAGACAGGAAAGCAATACAAACAAAAGATTTGTTTGCCAACATCCATGGCAGTTAAGAACTTGCTTGGGTTCAATCTGAAGCATTCACTTCGACTTCAACTCCCATCATTACAATTTGGTACTGTATCTTTATGTTTTAATTGCAGAAGCACTGGTGACAAAATTATGCGCACAATATTTTAAAATTCTGCAAATTTTGTCAAAATAATGCTATATAATCATGCCAGTTTCAATTATTTTGGTAATTTATTTCAAAATACCTGTCAGCAAGTATGGCTGTAACAATACAGATGCACCAAAATTCCCCCAGGAGCAGAGAGTTAAAGAAACCCCTATGACAAGCCAGTTACTGTTTCTCTGCCCACTTCCCTCCAGAGCCCACCTGTGGGCCCCACCCCACCCCCCAGCCAATATACCCAAACCCCCTCCTCCCCAGAGTCCAACCACACACCCACAGCCCAGATACTCAGACCCCATCCCCTCCAGAGCTCAGCTGCAGGGCCCTCCCTTGCCCAGACACGCCTCCTCCTGCAGAACCAGGGATCCAGAGGGAGTAATGGCCTGACGCTTGGTTCCAGGCTTGAGCAGAGTTTCCTGCGTGCTGCCCTCTCCTTCCCTCAGGGCATGCTGGGAACTGAAGCTGCCAGGAACCCTCTAACTCCTTTTCCCTCCTCCCAGCAGTGTTCTCTATGTGCAAGCTGGGCTCTGCGGAGTCCAGTGGTGCCTAGTGGTGGCTAGTAGCACTGCGGCCCATTTCTGTGGGTGAAAGGAAATTCTGCGTGCACAACGTTAATTTCTGCAAAAATCTGCATTGCGCAGTGGTGCAGAATTCTCCCAGGAGTAAGAGATTGCTAGTACACTATTTATACTTATTAAATGTTGTTCTTTAAGAAACTGTCATGCTCTTCCTCTCAAAGTCAGTTCTGTGCAATGTTAAATCTCCATCCTATCCTTCAGCAGAGGAATAGGCTCAAGTGCAGGAAAGGGGAAGTAATCACATATAATGTTATATCTCAGTCCCCTTACACCTTAAGCTATAAAAGGCCATTTTAGGAATCATCCATTGCGCAGAGCATCCTACTCAGAAAACACCATAGTGATCAGGAAACAGGCACGTTAGGGTAAGTCCTGATCTGTGATCTGCATAAAGGACATGAGACAGGAGGGGAAGCTTTCTGAAGTCAGTTGTTGCAGAAATAACAATCAGGGACACCACATGCAGAGATTTCTACTCAGCATTCCTCTGTCCACTGTCTACTATGCACCATGTGGCTCTCAACCTTTCCCGACTACTGTACTACTTTCAGGAGGCTGATTTGTCCAAGTTTCACGTCACTTAAAAACTACTTGCTTACAAAATCAGATATAAAAATACAAAAGTGTCACACCACACCATTACTGAAAAATTACTTATGGTCTCATTTTTCCCATATAATTATAAAATTAACCAATTGGAATATAAACATTGTACTTATATTTCAGTGTATAGTATACAGAGCAGTATAAACAAGTCATTGTCTATATGAGATTTTAGTTTGTACTGACTTCACTAGTGCTTTTCATGTAGCCTGTTATAAAACTAGGCAAATATCTATATGAGTTGATGTACCCCCTGGAAGACTTCTGTGTACCCTCAGAGGTATGTGTACCCCTGGTTGAGAACCACTGTTAGACAACTCACTAGCTAGCTTTGCCATTCAGTTGTTTAATAGGATGATACCCACCTACATCAGGGTATAATATTACAAGCAGCATTCAAGCTTATGTAGGGTGTGGGGAAGGAGGGCTCATCTGGATGCAGTGAAAGACCTGCTGGCCACATGGATATACCAGAAATGTGCTGCTCTCACCACTGAGTTCTGGGATAATACTAGAAAGATCATAGAATCATAGAATCATAGAATCATAGAATATCAGGGTTGGAAGGGACCTCAGGAGGTCATCTAGTCCAACCCCCTGCTCAAAGCAGGACCAATTCCCAACTAAATCATCCCAGCCAGGGCTTCGTCAAGCCGGGCCTTAAAAACCTCCAAGGAAGGAGACTCCACTACCTCCCTAGGTAACGCATTCCAGTGCTTCACCACCCTCCTAGTGAAATAGTGTTTCCTAATATCCAACCTAGACCTCCCCCACTGCAACTTGAGACCATTGCTCCTTGTTCTGTCATCTGCCACCATTGAGAACAGCCAAGTTCCATCCTCTTTGGAACCCCCCTTCAGTTAGTTGAAGGCTGCTATCAAATCCCCCCTCATTCTTCTCTTCTGGAGACTAAACAATCCCAGTTCCCTCAGCCTCTCCTCGTAAGTCATGCGCTCCAGACGCCTAATCATTTTTGTTGCCCGCCGCTGGACTCTTTCCAATTTTTCCACATCCTTCTTGTAGTGTGGGGCCCAAAACTGGACACAGTACTCCAGATGAGGCCTCACCAATGTCGAATAAAGGGGAACGATCACGTCCCTCGATCTGCTGGCAATGCCCCTACTTATACAGCCCAAAATGCCGTTAGCCTTCTTGGCAACAAGAGCACACTGTTGACTCATATCCAGCTTCTCGTCCACTGTGACCCCTAGGTCCTTTTCTGCAGAACTGCTACCTAGCCATTCGGTCCCTAGTCTGTAGCTGTGCATGGGATTCTTCCATCCTAAGTGCAGGACTCTGCACTTGTCCTTGTTGAACCTCATCAGGTTTCTTTTGGCCCAATCCTCTAATTTGTCTAGGTCCCTCTGTATCCGATCCCTACCCTCTAGTGTATCTACCACGCCTCCTAGTTTAGTGTCATCAGCAAACTTGCTGAGAGTGCAGTCCACACCATCCTCCAGATCATTAATAAAGATATTAAACAAAACCGGCCCCAGGACCGACCCTTGGGGCACTCCGCTTGAAACTGGCTGCCAACTAGACATGGAGCCATTGATCACTACCCGTTGAGCCCGACGATCTAGCCAGCTTTCTATCCACCGTACAGTCCATTCATCCAGCCCATACTTCTTTAACTTGGCAGCAAGAATACTGTGGGAGACCGTATCAAAAGCTTTGCTAAAGTCAAGGAATAACACATCCACTGCTTTCCCCTCATCCACAGAGCCAGTTATCTCATCATAGAAGGCAATTAGGTTAGTCAGGCACGACTTCCCCTTGGTGAATCCATGCTGACTGTTCCTGATCACTTTCCTCTCCTCTAAGTGTTTCATAATTGATTCCTTGAGGACCTGCTCCATGATTTTTCCAGGGACTGAGGTGAGGCTGACTGGCCTGTAGTTCCCCGGATCCTCCTCCTTCCCTTTTTTAAAGATGGGCACTACATTAGCCTTTTTCCAGTCATCCGGGACCTCCCCCGATCGCCATGAGTTTTCAAAAATAATGGCTAATGGCTCTGCAATCTCATCTGCCAACTCCTTTAGCACCCTCGGATGCAGCGCATCCGGCCCCATGGACTTGTGCACGTCCAGTTTTTCTAAATAGTC
>NW_020692421.1:0-3428 GCF_002925995.2 Terrapene triunguis
AGCACAGCTCCCCCTCTTCTGCTAACCATGCACCCTCCCTCTGTTTCAGTATTCTTTCCTTTCTTTCCTCGCTGAGGCACCTATCAGGCTGAGCTATTTGCAGTAGAAGCAGAAGGAAGAGCAAATGCCTCGCTGGGAATTTCCTGGGTTCGCGTCTTCCTGCCAGTAGGCGGAAGAGCAGGAACACTTAACTGAAGAAGAGCAGTTGCCCCTGCTGTAAATCCTTTATCTGGCTTTTCTCTGGAAGATTCTGTTCCTCTGCCAGCTCCACACAGGGAGGGTAGGAGACCATCTGCACTCAAAACCCCCAGAGGGGAGGAGTACAAGAAGAGACCCTCGTTGCTTCTGGCTTCTCTCTCATTCCCATTCTTATCCTGATAATACCTGACACCACATGACTATACATCATTGCCTCACCATTACTTAAATTGTAAGCTCTTTGGCACAGGGTATTGGTGGGATTCGTTATTGACTATTTAGAACTTTGAAGAAATATAAATGCTGAGCATCACTTGACTTAGAAGTTAAAAAGACACATATTCAAAGGGTGTTTAAGCATTTATCAATACAATACAGATAGGCAAGGACTGAAGAAACTTAATCTCCCCACCCCATTCCTGCTCTGAAATACTTTGATTTGTTGATTTGCAGTGCATGCCTTAGGGTATGTCTAACTGCAATGTAAGCCCAGGGTTAGTGGGACTTGAGTCAGCTCACCTGTGTTAGGGAACCCTGGGCTTGAGTATCTAGACTGTATTTTAACCCGATGTTAAGACATTTCTAACCCGTGCTCTGGTGTCCACACTACAGTGTGCAGACCGATGTCAAAGTAACCATATCCCAGAGTCCTTAGTGCCCTCTCCCCCCCCAAAAAATATGGCCACTCCAGCCCTTGGACTGTGGTGCACTGTGGGAAAACTTTACTGCCCACCCTGCACATTACCAGGAAGTAGCTCACTTTGCAAAAATCTTGATCAGTTTGCTCTCCATTGCAAACCCAGGAGGTTCTCTGAGAGTGTGTTTGCAGATCAGTGATCAGAAGAGAATGGGTTAATGCTGACCTGAGCGGCTGCAGTTTGCAAAGGCATCATAGCTTCATATTTCAATAGATTGGATTGCAGACTGCTGGGATAGAGAGACTAAGGGTATGTCTACACTACGAGGGTAATTCGATTTTACTTAAATCGAATATGTGGAATCGATATTGCAAAGTCGAACGTGTGTGTCCACACTAAGGACACACTAAGGACAGTAATTCGACTTTGTGAGTCCACACTAACGGGGCGAGCGTCGATATTGGAAGCGGTGCACTGTGGGCAGCTATCCCACAGTTCCCGCAGTCCCCGCTGCCCATCGGAATTCTGGGTCGAGCCGCCAATGCCTTCTGGGTAAAAAAAATTTGTCGTCATCCGTCCGTCACTAACGCCCTCCCTCCCTCCATGAAAGCGCCGGCGGGAAATCAGTTCGCGCACTTTTCTGGTCAGTGACAGCGCGGACGCCACAGCACTGCGATCATGGATCACGCTGCGACCATCGCTGCACTTGTGGCCGTTCTCAACACCTCGCAGCTTATCATACACCTTTCCCTGAGGCAGATGAAGAGTAATCAGGCGAGGAGGCTACGACACCGCCGTGATGGCCTGAAGTCGGAGAGTAGCACAGAGCTGTCAGAAACCACGAGCCCCAGCGCCCAGGACATCACGTTGGCAATGGGGCATGTGGATTTTGTTGAACGGCGATTCTGGGCCCGGGAAACAAGCACGGACTGGTGGGACCGTATAGTGCTTCAGGTCTGGGATGAATCCCAGTGGCTGCGAAACTTTCGCATGCGGAAGGGGACTTTCCTCGAACTTTGTGAGTTGCTGTCCCCTGCCCTGAAGCGCAAGGACACCCGCATGCGAGCAGCCCTGACTGTCCAGAAGCGAGTGGCCATAGCCCTCTGGAAGCTTGCAACGCCGGACAGCTACCGGTCAGTCGCGAACCACTTTGGTGTGGGCAAATCTACCGTGGGGGTTGTTGTGATGCAAGTAGCCAACGCAATCGTTAAGGTACTGCTCTCAAAGGTAGTGACCCTGGGAAACGCGCAGGTCATCATAGATGGCTTTGCCGCGATGGGATTTCCAAACTGCGGAGGGGCTATCGATGGGACTCACATCCCTATCCTGGGACCGGACCACCAGGCCAGCCAGTACATCAATAGAAAGGGCTACTTTTCAATGGTGCTGCAAGCACTGGTGGACCATCGGGGACAGTTTACAAACATCTACGTCGGATGGCCGGGCAAGGTTCATGACGCTCGCGTGTTCAGGAACTCTGGTCTGTTTAGACGGCTGCAGGAAGGTATTTACTTCCCAGACCACAAAATAACTCTTGGGGATGTGGAGATGCCTACAGTCATCCTCGGGGACCCAGCCTACCCGCTAATGCCCTGGCTCATGAAGCCCTATACTGGCGCCCTGGACACAGAAAAAGAACTGTTCAACTACTGGCTGAGCAAGTGCAGAATGGTAGTGGAGTGTGCTTTTGGCCGTCTCAAAGGGAGATGGAGAAGCTTACTCACTCGCTGTGATCTCAGTGAAACCAATATCCCCATCGTTATTGCAGCTTGCTGTGTGCTCCACAATCTATGTGAGAGCAAGGGGGAGACCTTTATGGCGGGGTGGGAGCTAGAGGCAAATAGCCTGGCTGCTGATTACGTCCAGCCAGACAGCCGGGCCATTAGAAGATCCCAGCGGGACGCCCTGTGCATCCGGGAGGCTTTGAAAGCTAGGTTCCTGAGTGAGCAGGGCAACCAGTGACTTTTCAGTTTGTGGACAGAAAAGCTGAACCTGCCCCCGTTTCTTTACCCAGTTCATTTTGACTATCCTCTCCAGTTACATACCCCCTTCACCCCCTTCCCCTTCCCAAAAAATAAAATCATTTCGATTTTGTTAATGAACACCGTTGTCTGTATTGCTGTTTTCGCGGGAATATTTTAAACCGGGGACGCAGACTGTGGCGGGGGGCGGGTTCAGTGTTCTGATGCAAATGATGCTTCTAAACTCCCGGAATGACAGGCTCCGCACTGGTGGACTGGTTATTTCAATGGAGCCTGCCAGCACTCCTGGTGGGGACTGTGTGTATGTGTCGGCTATGTGACTTTCTGGCAGGGGGGGTAGGGTTACATATCCCCTGCTGCGTGGATCTGTGAGCCAGGATAAGGACCGCTGCATAAGATCTGTAACTGCCCTCCCCCGCCACAAAGTCACAGAGCAACCCCCCCCCCCAGAACATGGAAAACACCTCCCAGACTGACCAGGGTAACCAGTGACTGCACTGTGTATGTGTCCTGATGCTGGACCTGACACCGCCTCTCTACCCTGCTAAAGGTCACTGTCCTGTCCAATTACCAAGCCCCTTCCCCCCCTCCAGACAGACTCTCCCTCAAA
>NW_020692422.1:0-4301 GCF_002925995.2 Terrapene triunguis
CTTGTGAGAATTTGGTTTTCATTTTTCTGTAATTTAAATGGATAATATCAATGCACGCTGGGTTGTCCAGCTGGACGTGCTGGGCCTGCCGAGCTGGGCAGATGGATCCATCCAGACAGGGCCAAGCCATGTCCGTAGCTGTCCATGGTGCTGGGGATACGTGAGAGGAACGGGCCATGGAACCTGGACTCTCCTCTCAGCCGACGAGTGTCCCTTCAGGGCAGGGGACGGCACATTTTGCGGGACCCTTTGGGGGGCACATGCCGGGGCTGCCCACAGAGCCGCCAGGCACTGCAGAGCTGATACCTTCAAGCTGCAATTGAAAACCAGGCTGCAAAACCCACCAGTCCTGGAGGAAACACAACCCCCTGCTCACATCCGGCAGCACTTCTCACCTTCCTCTCTTACCCAGCAGCTGCAGTTCAGCACAGACGCTGCCCCCAATGGGCCCTGTGAGCCACACAGCTCAGGAGAGGGAAAGGGAGCTGGTGCACATGGGTGGCTCGTGAACCGCCCGTTCGGGCGGGCTAGTCCCCAGCCCACCCCTTCCGCCCCTTTCCCTGCCAGAGCCCCAGCCGCCCCCCTTCCCTGCCCCCGTCGCCCCAAGTCCCGGCCTGGGCTGGGGCCACGGGGGAAGAGCAGGGAACCATGAAGGGGCCTCGGGGCGGAGCATGGGCAGGGCCACACCTGGCTGTTTGGGGAGCCTTAACATCCCCTGGCCTATGAGACCCACCTCCCATGCTGGTGGGGCTGGGAGGACCAGCCTGGATCACGCGTGGGGTGGGCCGGCGGGATCGGCCTATGAAAGAGAAACTGCAGTTGTGCCCTGGGGGCCGTGCAGGGGGATCCGCTCCTGTGTCCACGCCATGGCACGGGGCATTTGGAGCTAATGGCAGCGCTCAGAGATTCATGGGGGCCGCTCACAGAGAGGTGGGATGGAGCAACCCAGACGGAGAGGTCCCGTAACCACCATCTCCTTGGCTTTCCTTCTGTCCCACGTCCACAGCGTTTCCAGACGTGGCTCCCTAGGCCATGACACTGTCTGCGAACCCCCACAGGCCGGCCTACCTCCCCGGGGAATCCCTGAACCTCACCTGCTCCACACCCGGAGGGGACCAGGTGGTGAAATTCCAGCTGTGGAAGGACGGGGCGGCACAGCCCCCCATGGACAGTCACGGGCAGCGGGTTCACAGCTTCCCTCTGGCACAGCTCGGGGTGCAGGACTCCGGGACATACAGCTGTGCGTACTGGGTACGGCGATCCGAGGGACAGGGGCAATCCTGGAGGAGTAACCCCGTCTCCGTCTCTGTCTATGGTACCGTGAACACCTGCTCTGGGGCTGCGGCTCGGCGGGCAGGTTATTGAAGATTGAGGGGGGAGGAGGAGAGCAGTTTCCTTTTCTGCGAGGTGGGCACAGGCTGGGAAGCCGAGCTCCCCGGCTGTGACGATATACTGCCCAGCAGGTGTCAGGGGAGGAGATGCCACCCCCAGTGGGTTATCAGAGCATGGGGGGGCTGTTCCCACTGGGTTACCGGGGAGCGTAAGTTACTGGTGGTTTATCACAGGATATTTCATAGATGGGGAGCTCAGTCCTGGCAGGGCCGGCTCTAGGTTTTTTGCCGCCCCAAGCAAAAAAAAATAAATAAAACCTCCTGGAGCGCGGAATGCCGCCCCTGAAATTGTGCCGCCCCAAGCACGTGGTTGGTTTGCTGGTGCCTAGAGCCAGCAGATGGGAGTCCTGGCCCGGCAGATGGGAGGAGAGTCCGCTGTATGTTCCTATGCTGCGGTCTTGCTACCACCTATTCCCTGCTGCCCCACTCCATGGGGGACTCCCGCACTGCACTAACCCCCTGTCTCTATTCCAGACCCCCCCCCCCACCCAAGCAAGAACCATCTCCTCCACCCAGCATTGTCCAGCCCCCTTGCCAGCCCCCCACATCTCCCTGAATCCTCCTACCCTGTCTACACATCACCCTCACCTGTTCAGCTCCCGGCAGCGTCAGGGTACAGATTCCCCACCCAAAGCAGGGAGCGGATCAGGGAAGAGGACACCATGCCGCATGAGGGCTGCCGGGATGGAACTGGTGGTGGACATGGGGACCATTAGGGTGTACAGCTGCAGGTACTGGTGAAGGGAACTTGGGCGAGACGTCCTGCCCAGACAGACAGCGCCGTGCAGATGTCAGTGACAGGGGAGTTCCTGCATCCATCACTGGTGATTCCATTGGGCTGCCAAAGCTTTTGGCAACCGTGTGATCGCCAGCTGTGCAGCGGCAATTCCTTGGTAAACCTGGCATCAGAATCTGTCGGTTTTCCATCCAGCGGAGGAAGATGGTGAGACTCAAACCCAGCAATCCGCTGCTCTTCAGCCTTCCTCGGTGCCCGCGTTTCACTGCCACACAAACAGAGCTGGTACACGCACGGTTCTGCAGATCTACAGCGTTGTAGAGAGCTAAATATTCCCTGTTGTTAAAAGGGGGAACAAGGAGATCCGGGGAATTATAGACCAGCCGGCCCAGCTTCAATACCTAGAAAGATACTGGAGCAAATTATTAAACAATCACTTTGTCAGCACCTGGAGCATAATAGGGTGATGAGAAAGAACCAGCAAGAAGAAATCATGCCAAACCAACTTCATTTCCTCCTTTCATAGGGCTATTGAGCTAGGGCATAGAGGGGAAACTGGAGACGTGATAAGCCTTGATCTGAGTCAGGCTTTTGACACAGTGCCACATGACATTCTCAGAAGCTAACTCGGGAAATGTGGTCTAGATGAAATTGCTATAAGGTGGTTGCACAACTGGTTGAAAGAGCAAACTCAGAGAGTGGGAATCGATGGTTTGCTGTCAGACTGGGAGGGTGTAGCTAGTGGGGTCCCACAGGGTGGGTCCTGGGTCCGGTACCATTCAATATTTTCATTAATGACTTCAATAACAGAGTAAAGAGTATGCTTATAAAACATGTAGATGACACCAAGCTGGGAGGGGTTGGAAGCACTTTGGAGGGAAGGTTTAAAATTGGAGAATTGGTCTGAATTCAACAAGATGAAAGTCAATGAAGACAAGTGCAAAGTACTTCACTTAGGAAGGAAAAATCAAATGCGCAACTATAAACTGGAGAATAACTGGCTAGGTGGTAGCACTGGTGAGAAGGATCAGGGGGTGATAGTGGATAAACTATTGAATATGAGTCATCAATGTGATGCAGCTTCACAAAAGGCTAATATGATTCTGAAGTGTATGAACAGGCGTGTTGTGGGTGAGACACGGGAGGTCATTGTCCCATTCTACCCGGCACTGGTGAGGCCCCAGCTGGAGAACTGTGTCCACATCTGGGCCCCGCACTTTAGGAAAGATGTGGACAAATGTGGGGAGTCCAGAGAAGAGCAACAAAAAGGATCAAAGGTTTAACAAACCTGACCTGTGAGGAAAGGTGCAAAAAACTGGGCATGTTTTACTCTTGAGAAAAGAAGACTGAGGAGGACTGAGAACAGCCTTCAGACATGTGAAGGGCATTTATGGAGGATGGGGATCGATTGTTCTCCATGTGCACTGAAGACAGGACAAGAAGTGATGGGCTTCACCTGCAGCAAGGGAGACTGAGGTTAGATATGAGGACAAACTTGGTAGCTCTAAGGGGAGTTGAGTTCTGGAGGTTGTAGAATCTCCATTATTGGAGGTTTTCAAGACCAGGTTGGACAAACCCCTGTCAGGGCTGGTCTAGGTTTACTTGGCCCGGCCTCAGCACAGGGAGCTGGACTAGATGCCCTCCTGGGTCCCTTCCAGCCCGACGTTTCTAAGATTCTAAATGCCTAAAACATGCCGTGGCTGCTGCTCTGAGCATCCGTTTCTCTCACAGCCACACACACAAATTCAACTGCAGCCGTGTGCGGTTTCATTGCAGTCTCTCTCTGTCTATTATTCTGGTGCTCCCAGGCCCCTCTCTCCCCCTGAAACATTTCTCCCTGGCGTAAGGGGATCGGCACTATGGGAAGCCCATTTCAGGGGTGGTCGGCTGAACTGTAACCGGAGACATGAAGTTTTTGCAGGGTGAGTCTGTAAACTTACGCTGGGTGATTCAGACTCGTCGATTTCCAGGCCAGAAGGTCAGGCTAGTCTGATCTCTCATAGGCCGTAGAACGTCCTGTCCTAGGAACTCATGACTGGGACTCAGGGAGGGCTCGCCGGAGCTTGGGGAGAGGGCAAGGGGATGCGTATGAGACTCTCTCTTTCAACGTTTCACATTGAACCTTGTGTTTTTCAGACCACCCCGCAGCCCCGGCTCTGTCCGTGAGCCCTCGG
>NW_020692423.1:0-1260 GCF_002925995.2 Terrapene triunguis
TAGAGGTGGGGGGATTTTGCTATTGCTTTCTTTGGACTGCTGCAATCGGAGCGGGGGGGTTGTTTATAGCGCGTGGGGGGGGGGGGGGGGGGGGGGCGAAGGGGGAGTTGAGAAAGTGCAAAGAAGGGGCCAGATTCTCCTCCGTTACGCTGGTGTAAATCAGGAATAACCCTACCGGAGTCGAGAGATTTACACTGGTCTAAGGGGGCTCCGAATCAGTGCGTTTCTTGCACGATTCCAGGGGGTGGAAGATGGGAGACAGAAGGGGAACAAGGAACAGCCCAGAAGCGTGAAATTGACCCAGGCTGATCCATTTCTTCTCGCTCCATTCCCCACAGCGCCTGCTTCCATCTAACCCATATTTTGGGGGAGGATTTAAAAAAAAATGTTCCTTCAATTTAAAAACCCCGTAGATCTAAGTTTAGCGAACACAACCATGAAGGAGAAGAAATTACACAGCAAGGAAACTTTTTTTTTTTTAAAGTGAAAGCCCCAAGTTGCCCACAAGCGTGTGTGTTTAGCAGGAGCAGAGCGGATGCCTCGCTAGGCAGAAATCTCCCCAGGGCTTATTCCAAGCTGGGTGGGTGTCGGGCTAGATCCTGCCCAGCTGAGGGGAAAGCAACAAGTGGAGGAGAGCTGGGGGTGGGGGAAGGAAAGAGGTTTCACTCCGGAGCGGCGAGGGGCCGTTTACACGCTGTCCCTCGCCCGTGTATCGCAGCCCCCCCCCCCCAGCACAGGGGGACGTTGCTGGTCCCGCCGCCGCGTTACCTTGCAGGAGTAAGTGTGATGAACCGGGTCCATGTTCATGATCTCCTCCACCGTGCCCGTCAGCACCACGTTCGCCTCTTCCTCTCTCCTCTCCAACTCCCTCTCGGGACAGCTGCCCGAGCAGCCCCCCAGCCCCACCGCCAGCAGCGCCAGCGCCCAGGCGGAGAGCCCCGCAGCCCCGCTCCGCCTTCCCCCCATCGCCGCACAAAAGAAACCGAAGCGGCTCATCCAGCGGCGAACAAAACCCTCTTCTTCCCCCAAGGAGTCACCCAAACTGCACCGGGGCGAACAAAGCAGCCCGGGCGCGCCCAGGGGAGGTTACTTGGGCTCCAGAGTAGGGAAGGAGAAAAGACCCCAGAGGGTTTTTTTCCCCCCTCCGGCTCTGATCAGGGAGAAATGTTCCTTCCCCTCCGGCCTGCGCCCGGCTGAGAAAGGCTGGAGATTTGCATGCAATCTGAATTGCTGATAAGGCAGGGAGGGGTGGGGGGGGGG
>NW_020692423.1:1270-7698 GCF_002925995.2 Terrapene triunguis
CCCCCCGCCAATGTCACGGTCCCCCTAAGTAGGCAAAGTGAAGATTTTAGCTGCACATTGTCCCGGCCGCTCACTAGCGCCCACTTCCAGGAGGCTGTGTCTGCCTGACTCCCCCCAGGGTCAGGAAGAGACAGACTCACGCTTGGTAGCCGGCACAAACGCTGTCACTCATTAACACAGCCACTCACACGGTCTTTCCATTCACCTGGGGCCCCAAAGAGGGACTTCCTCCTCCCACTTGAGCTAATAATAATATTTGGATCTGACCTTTCTGATGAAGGGTAGCAGGAATTTGCATGTGTATCGAGCTGGTTTTCATCCGCCCATTTCAAAATGCCTTTCAAATGTAGATGAGCCTGATGATGATGATGATGAATATTGTACTGATGCGGATGGGGAAACTGAGGCGGTTCCTGGCCTGGTGTTCAAAGGTGCTGCAGGTGCTGGGCCCCTGTGGAAATAAAACCGCAAGTGATTTGTCCAGCATTGCCCAAAAAGGCAGTGGCCTAGCAAAACACAGATCCCAAGTCTTCTGAAACCCACACTGTTGCTCTAACCCCTAGAAAGTGCACGGTGGGGTGGGATGGCTTGGGTTTGCCCCTTGAGTATTCTCTATTCTGACCTTCTGCCCTGGCTTTCTCCATGGATTAGACAGCAATTTTTCCAGATGTCCTTAGCAATTATTGCAAATATAAAATGAAAAGTTAAGTGGCACCAGGGGAGGGATGTTGTTTCTTTCCTCCATAAATTAGCCATCCCCGGGGTATTTTACAAGGGTATTTCACTCGCTGGCCCTAAACAAGTCGTGCTGGTGACCTAAGGGCAAGGAGGTGAATTATTGAAGATTGCGTGGATTCACAACCAGGTCAATACTGTGGGGGGAGGGAAGGCGGTCAGAAATTGACCTGCCAAATTCAATAAAAATCAGTAGGCTGAATTGTTAAGAAATTCCAAGCCCACTTTGAAAATTGCAAGCCACCTCTTCTTTCCTGGGGGCTTCATGCAATTCTGTTTATGCTACTTACATCTGAAATGTTATACGTATTGATTCTTTTTTTTTTCCCCCTTTCCTTTGAATGTAAACAAAACTTAACCAAAGAGCCAGCAATGTAACAGTCAACCTTAAAAAAATAATTAAGTACATTAATTCCTTAAATGACTTGTAATTTATTAAATTAAAAATTTTTAAAACCAAGACCCCATCCTAAGTAAAGTTTTTACCCTAAAAAGCAGGGGTTCTCAAACTGGGGGTCGGGACCCCTCAGGGGGTCACAAGGTTATTACATGGGGGGGTCACGAGCTGTCAGCCTCCACCCCAAACCGTGCTTTGCCTCCAGCATTTATAATGGTGTTAAATATATTAAAAAGTGTTTTTAATTTATTAGGAGGGTCGCACTCAGAGGCTTGCTATGTGGAAGGGGTCACCAGTACAAAAGTTTGAGAACCACTGCTAAAAAGGGACAAGTGCCAGAGATTCCATGAAGGTCCCTAGGGCCTTTGGCCTAGATCCTCAAACTTATCCAGGCACCTAGCTCCCATTGAAATCCTATGGAATCAATGGGAGTTTAGCACCTAAATACCTTTGAGGATTTTGGGTTTGGCTCCTGCCCCTGTTAAAACCTTAAAATCAATAGATTACTCTCACAGAAGGCACAGATCTGAGTTCTGTTTTATTCAAAGCATCAATGTTTGGGGAAGGATCGAATAACACAATTCCACTTTTGGCCTTTGTCTAGAAAAAAAACCACTCTCACCCATAAGGCCAGATTCTCCAAAGTGATAGTGGCTTCCATTGTGACACTTGTGGCAAGGTTTTCTAAAGGGCCCGGCCCATAATGTGGTCAACTTTTTTGAAACTCTGCGCCCGACTGTGGGTGCCGAGAGCTTCTGAAAATTCTGGCCATACCATATCCTGCTGTTGTATACACCTGGACCTTGATCCTCCCGTGACCTCCATGCAAGACATAAGGAACCCATTGTGTTGGGATGAGGGGCACCAACAACCTCAGAGTTCCATCCTGCACCAACTACAAAGCTAATAATATGGTTACTAAATTTGTTTTTTTTTCATCATCATCATAAAAAGCAACAATATTCATCCCCCATGGATTGGTTTATTTCATCAAAACACTGTGCAAACATTAAAGTCCTGAAAAGCAGGTCCTAATTAACTAATTTGTCACTTCATCCTGATGCGAGGCAACAGCAACGGCTCACTTGGGTCTAAGAAAACTCCGCTCCATTCTGACAAGCCCCACATTTGCTCAGACTGGCTAAGAGGATTCTCACAGCAAAGTCTCCTTTTGTATATGCTTAAAGTTAAGCATATGCTTGAGGGCTTTGCTGGATCAGGTCCAAAACACTAAGCCCCCTGCACAATCAAGCCCCAAGACCCAAAATGCTTTTTTTCATCCCATTTGGACTTGCACCAGAATCCTAGATCCGACATTTTGGTAACATTGAGATCCGGATCCAAACTTAGCAACTAAATAAGTTTACATGAGATCTTTCCTGTTCCACAAGCAAAGGAAGACAGAAGGCAGAAGATTTTGGAAGTGAACTGCTGGCTAGGTAAGTGATGTAGGGTGCAGGGTTTGGGTTTTGTGGAACATTGGTCCACCTTCTATGCAGGACTGTATAATTAGGATGGCTTCAGTGGAAGGGGAATTAGTCTGCTCGGGAACAGGCTGACGAGAGTGGGTCAGGAGGGTGAACAAAAGAGGAGGGTAGAACGAGGCAAGATATAAGCCCTCAGCACAAATTCCAATGTTGAGCACAGAAGTAATCAAGGAACCAACGGACATGAAGAGAAGAAATTCTATAATTGCCTACACACCAGTGCTAGGAGCCTAGGGGGCAAACAAGAGGAATTGGAATTGCTTATTTCTGAGCATAAATTCAACCTAGTCGGTATTACAGAAACCCAATGGGAGGATTCCCATGACTTGAATGTTAAAAATCAATGGTTACAACCTATTCAGGAAAAACTGAGCTGGCAAAAGGAGAGAGAGGAGAGTGGCACTCCATGCCAAAACTGGCATTACCCAGTGGTGCTAGAACTAGAGCTGCTGGGGGTGCTGCTACACCCCAGACTTGAAGTAGTAAAAACAAACACCAAACACACGTTTTCCATCATCAGCACCCCCACTATAAAAATGGTTCCAGCACCCCTGGCATTACCTGTTTCCAAGTCACTGATAACCCAGAAAAAAATGATGTTGAATGCTTATGGATCAATGTCCTAACAGATAAAGTACAAGACGGGGTATGAGTTGGGGTCTGCTACAGACCACCAAATCGCTCTAGGGAACAAGATGACAGGCTCTTTACGCACCTATCTGTAATGTGTAGGGGGGAAAGCTGTGTGATCATGGGGGATTTCAATGTGAGTGACACATGCTGGAGGTTTCATGCTGTCAGTACTAACACATCCTTGGGATTTCTGTACATGATAGATGACAATTTCTTAAAACTCAAAAAGTCTTGCATTCAACACGGGAATTCTATATTAGACCCTGTCTTGACAGATATAGAGGAACTGATCTCAAAGAACTAACATTTAATTGTAATTTAGGTACAAGTGATCATGACTCGATCACATTTATAATGTGCAAGCAGAATAAAGTCCGCACCAGTGATAAATATACTTGCTCCTTTAAAGGGTCAATTTCACAAAGCTGAAAACAATCATGAACCAAATCAACTGGGAGGAAGAATTTAATCAGGAAAATGTGAATGACAATTGGGAATTGTTTACAAACACTTTACAAGATGTCCAAAAAGCCACTATTGAGGAACCTGTTAAAACACCAGCCTGATTTAGAGGGAAACTGAAGGCAGTTATAAAAAAATTTAATATACTATATAACAAATGGAAGAAAGGGGAAGTTGATAGTAATGAATATAAATCAGAAGCTCAGAATTGTAGAAAATTGATAAGGGAAGCAATGGGACACAAGGAGAAATCTATGACCAGCAGCGTTAAGGACAATAGGAAGGAGTTTCTTAAGACTATTAGAAACAAAAAGAACACTAACGATGACATTGGTCCATTATTAGAGGGAAATGGTAGAATTATCAATAATAATGCAGAAAAGGCCAAAGTGTTAAATACATATTTTGGTATCTATTTAGGAAAAAATAGATGATGTAGTCATGTCATAAAGATTCATAGAAATGTATGTCTGGGAGGGAACCCCAAGAGGTCATCAAGTCCAGCCCCCTGTGCTGAGGAAGGACCAAATAAACCTAGACCATCCCTGAAAGGTATTTGTCCAGCCTGTTCTTAAAAACCTCAGTGATGGGGACTCCACAATCTCCCTTGGAAGTCTATTCCAGAGCTTAACTATCCTTATAATTAGAAAGTTCTTCTAATATCTAACCTAAATCTAACCTGCAGATTAATCACATTACTTCTTGTCCTTCCTTCAATGGACATGGAGAACAATTGATCACCATTCTCTTTATAACAGCCCTTAACATATTTGAAGATTGCTATCAGATCCCCCTTCAATCTTCTTCTCTCAAGATTAAACATGCCCCATTTTGTTAACCTTTCCTCAGAGGTCAGGTTTTCTAAACCTTTTCTCATGTCTGTTACTCTCCGCTGGACTCTCTCCAATTGGTCACATCTTTCCTAAAGTGTGGTACCCAGAATTGGATGCCGTACTCCAGCTGAGGCCTCACCTGTGCTGAGTGGAGCAGGACAATTTCCTCTGGTGACTTACATATGATGCCTGTTAACACACCACATTGCATTGGCCTTTTTTGCAGCTGCATCACACTGTTGACTCATATTCAATTTGTGACCCACTATGACATCCAGATCCTTTTCAGCACTACTACCACCTAGCCAGTTGTTCCCCATTTTATAGCTGTGCATTTGATTTTTCCTTCCTAAGTGTAGCACTTTGCACTTGTCTTTATTGAATTTCATCTTGTTGATTTCAGACCAATTCTCTAATTTGTCAAAGTTGTTTTGAATTCTACATATTATAACACTCGTTCTATTCTTCTAGTATCTCAAGAGGATGTTAAACAGCAGCTACTAAAGTCAGATGTTTTTAAAATCAGCAGATCCAGATAACCTGCATCCAAGGGTTTTAAAAGAGCTGGCTGAGAAGCTCACTGAACCATTAATACTGATTTTCAAAAAGCCTTGGAGCAGTGCAGAGGTTCCAGAAGGCTAGAAGAAAGCTAATGCTGTGCCAAATATTGAAAGAGGATAAACGGGATGACCGGGGTAATTATAGGCCTGTTCGTCTGACATCAATTGGAGTCAAGATAATAGAGTGGCTCGTACAGGACTCAATTCACAAGGAATTAAAGGAGGGTAATATAATTAATGCCAAGCAACATGGGTTTATGGAAAATAGATCCCGTCAAACTTACCTGATATCTTTTTTTTCTGAGATTACAAGTTTGCTTGACAAAGGTAATAGTGTTGATGTAATATACTTAGGCCTTCAGTGTGGTACTGCATGACATTTTGATTAAAAAACCAGAAAGATATGCAACTAACATGGCCTCCATTAAATGGACTGACAGCTGGCTAACTGATAGGTCTCTCATTGTAATTGTAAATGAGCAATCGTTATCAAAGGTGTGTGTTTCTAGTGAGGTCCCGCAGGGATCAGTTCTTGGCCCTATGCTATTTGACATTTTTATTAATGACTTGGAAGAAAACAACATTGTCACTGATATAGCTTGCCGATGACACAAAAATTGAGGGAGTGGTAAGTAACAAAGAGGACAGGTCACTGATACAGAGCAATCCGGACGGCTTCGTGCAATTAATGTGTGTTTTAATATGGTTAAATGTAAATGTGGATGTCTAGGAACAAAGAATGTCAGCCATACTTACACGATGGGGGACTCTATCCAGGGAAGCAGGGACTCTGAAAAAGATTTGGGGGTCATGATGGGTAATCAGTTAAACATGAGGTGCAATGCTGTAGTCAAAAGCACTAATACGATCTGTGGATGCATAGGTGCCGACCCAGGGGGAAAAATTAGCGGGTGCTCTGCACCCACCGGCAGCCAAGCTCCCTCCACTCTCCACCCTGGCCCCACCTCCACCTCTTCCCCGCCTCCTCCCCTGAGCGTGCTGCCTCCCCGCTCCTCTGCCTATCTCCGAGCGCTTCCCGCCGCCCCGCTGCCTAAAAGCTGTTTGGAAACGCTTTGGACTTTCCGAGAGGGAGGGGGAGGAGCAGGGAGGCGACGCGCTCAGGGGAGAAGGCGGAGAAGAGCCGGAGCGAGGGCGGGGACTTGGGGGAAGGGGTGGAATGGGGGCAGGGGGAGGGCGTGGCAGGGGGGGGAAGGGGCGGGGAAGGGGCAGGGCCAGGGGCGGGGGGGTCAAGCACCCACCCAGCAAAGGGGAAGTCGGCGCCTATGCGTGGATGCATAAACAGCTGAATCTCGAGCAGGGC
>NW_020692424.1:0-5222 GCF_002925995.2 Terrapene triunguis
CCCTACATTTGAACCCTAAAGTTCAAAGTGGGGATCCAGCCTTGACATGGTGGCATAGCGGTGGAGATCGTTTTAACCCAAAAGCCAGTAAGAGATTTTTTTTTCCTTCTAGCTGCTTGGAAAGCAGAGCTGAAGGTAGATGCATATCTTATCTCTCCTTGCCTGAAGGCAGAGGTGTTAAGTTTTTTTTAACGAGGTCCTTTGTTAAGAGAAGGGTTCAAAGGGAGCAAACTTTGACTGACTGGTAAAGATAATTTACAAGTTGAATTGTTTTTTTTCTTTTTACATCCTCGGGAGTAGCTTGTTAGAAAGTCTCTGTTAACTCAGCAGCAGCCAGAGCTAAGTACATCCCAATTTCAGTCAACTGCAGAGGGGTGTGACCCAGCACAAGAAAACCAGGAAAATGACTACCAAAGAAGAAAAAGCTAAAGAGGAGGCCCACAAGAGAGCTATGGAGCTGAAAGAAAAAGAGATAGAGCTGAGAGACAGAGAAGAGAAAGCCAAAGAGGCGGCCCACAAGAGAGAGATAGAGCTGAGAGACAGAGAAGAGAAAGCCAAAGAGGCGGCCCACAAGAGAGAGATGGAGCTGAAAGAAAAAGAGATGGAACTGGAAGCAGCAAGGACTAGGCAGGGTGCATCAGACCATCCTAACAACTCCTCTCCAGGTACCACTTCCCATCCCAGGAAATTCCCTACCTACAAGGCAGGCGATGATACTGAGGCCTTCTTAGAAAATTTTGAAAGGGCCTGCCTTGGATACAACATCCCTCCACCCCAGTACATGGTAGAGCTGAGGCCGCAGCTCAGTGGACCCTTAGCAGAGGTGGCGGCTGAAATGCCTAAGGAACACATGAACAGTTATGAACTTTTTAAAAACAAGGCCAGAATCAGAATGGGGCTAACACCTGAGCATGCCCGTCGGCGGTTCAGAGCCCTAAGGTGGAAACCCGATGTGTCATTTACCCGACATGCCTACCACATTGGGAAAAATTGGGATGCCTGGATATCAGGAGCAAATGTTAAATCTACGGAAGAGTTGCCCTTCCTATTGCAAATGGAGCAGTTTTTAGAGGGTGTTCCTGAGGAAATAGAAAGGTACATCCTAGATGGGAAGCCCAAAACTGTAACCGAGGCGGGGGAGATTGGAGCCAAATGGGTGGAGGTGACAGAAAAGAAAAAAGCTAGTAGCAGTTGGAGCGAATATCAGAAGGGGCAAGCCGAAACAAAACCTTACCACCGGGGACAACCCAAGGCCCCACCCACATCCCAAGGGAAACCCCAGACGCCTTCTCACCCCACCACACCAGTCTCCATCAACCAACATCGCCCCGGTGATACCTTAGCAGGGCGATGTTTTAAATGTAATGAATTGGGGCATATAAAGGCTCACTGCCCCAAGAACCCTAACCGATTACAGTTCATTACACCCCAATCACACCAAAGATCCCCAGACCCAGATGCCTCTCTCATACCCTCGGAGCGAAGGGAAACCTTGAGAGTGGGCGGTAAGAAGGTTATCGCTTGGAGGGATACTGGGGCACAAGTGTCAACTATCCACCAATCCCTAGTGGACCCCAAACTCATCAACCCGGAGGCTACAGTGACAATTCAACCCTTCGTGTCACAGTCTGTAACCTTGCCTACAGCCCAGTTGCATGTCCAGTACAAGGGCTGGGCAGGAATGTGGACTTTTGCAGTATATGACAATTATCCCATCCCCATGCTGCTGGGGGAAGACTTGGCCAACCATGTGAAGCTAGCCAAGAGGGTGGGAATAGTCACCCGCAGCCAGGCTAAGCAAGCTTTCACCCCCATCCCCGTTCCTGAGCCGTCCACCAGAGCCCCGTCGGTGTTACCGGAGACCCAAACACAGGTGGTGGAACCGGATCCCCTGCCAACGACTGCAACAGCCGTAGTGGATCCAATCCCAGAGACCCAGCCAAAGCCAGTCCCAGAACCGGAACTGGCAACGCAACCAGCACCAGAACCATTGCCAGCACTGAGTCCAGCGCTTGCAACCCCGTCTACAACTCCAATGCCAGAGGGCACCAGCGAGCCTGAACTGGCGGAAGCAGCAGATAACCCTACCCAAGAGGCTCAGCCAGAGCCTGAAATACCACATAGTGCACCAGAGGACAGCGGTTCACAGTCAATGGAAACAGCCCCAGCACCTGCATCGCTTCCAGAGGGACCAAGCCCCAGTCCACAGTCCAAGGAGGAACTGATGTCTCCAGCATCAAGGGAACAGTTCCAGGCCGAGCAGGAAGCAGATGACAGCCTCCAGAAAGCTTGGGCGGCGGCGCGGAGCACCCCACCGCCTCTCAGCTCTTCTAACCGATCCCGGTTTGTTGTAGAAAAAGGACTTTTATACAAGGAGACTCTTTCTGGTGGGCACCAGGAAGACTGGCATCCTCAAAGACAGTTGGTAGTTCCCACTAAGTATCGGGTAAAGCTCTTGAGCTTAGCCCATGATCATCCCAGTGGCCATTCTGGGGTGAACAGAACCAAAGACCGGTTGGGGAAGTCCTTCCACTGGGAGGGAATGGGCAAGGACGTTGCTAATTATGTCCGGTCTTGTGAGGTGTGCCAACGAGTGGGAAAGCCCCAAGACCAGGTTAAAGCCCCTCTCCAGCCACTACCCATAATTGAGGTCCCATTTCAGCGAGTAGCTGTGGATATCCTGGGTCCTTTCCCAAGGAAGACACCCAGAGGAAAGCAGTACGTACTGACTTTCATGGATTTTGCTACCCGATGGCCGGAAGCTGTACCCTTAAGCAACACCAAGACTAAAAGTGTGTGCCAGGCATTAGCAGACATTTTTGCCAGGGTAGGTTGGCCCTCCGACATCCTTACAGATTCGGGAACTAATTTCCTGGCAGGGAACATGAAAACCCTGTGGGAAGCTCATGGGGTGAATCACTTGGTTGCCACCCCTCATCACCATCAAACCAATGGTCTGGTGGAGAGGTTTAACGGAACTTTGGGGGCCATGATACGTAAATTCATAAATGAACACTCCAATGATTGGGACCTAGTGTTGCAGCAGTTGCTTTTTGCCTACAGGGCTGTACCACATCCCAGTTTAGGGTTTTCACCATTTGAACTTGTGTATGGCCGCGAGGTTAAGGGGCCATTACAGTTGGTGAAGCAGCAATGGGAGGGGTTTACGCCTTCTCCAGGAACTAACATTCTAGACTTTGTAAGCAACCTACAAAACACCCTCCGACACTCTTTAGCCCTTGCTAAAGAAAACCTAAAGAATGCTCAGGAAGAGCAAAAGGCCTGGTATGATAAACATTCCAGAGAACGGTCCTTCAAAGTAGGAGACCAAGTCATGGTCTTAAAGGCGCTCCAGGCCCATAAAATGGAAGCGTCGTGGGAAGGACCATTCACGGTCCAGGAGCGCCTAGGAGCTGTTAACTATCTCATAGCCTCCCCCACCTCCAACATAAAGCCTAAGGTATACCATGTTAATTCTCTTAAGCCCTTTTATTCCAGAGGATTAAACGTTTGCCAGTTTACAGCCCCGGAAACAGATGACGCGGAGTGGCCTGCAGGTGTCCACTACGAAGGAACAAGGAATGGTGGCGTGGAAGAGGTGAACCTCTCCACGACCCTGGGACGTCTGCAGCGACAGCAGATCAAGGAGCTGTGCACAAGCTTTGCACCGATTTTCCCAGCCACTCCAGGACGGACCGAACGGGCATACCACTCCATTGACACAGGTAATGCTCACCCAATTAGAACCCCACCCTACCGGGAGTCACCTCATGCCCAAGCGGCTATACAAAGGGAGATCCAGGACATGCTACAGATGGGTATAATCCGCCCCTCTAACAGTGCATGGGCATCTCCAGTGGTTCTAGTTCCCAAACCAGATGGGGAAATACGCTTTTGCGTGGACTACCGTAAGCTAAATGCTGTAACTCGTCCTGACAACTATCCAATGCCACGCACAGATGAGCTATTGGAAAAATTGGGACATGCCCAATTCATCTCTACTTTAGACTTAACCAAAGGGTACTGGCAAGTACCACTAGATGAACCCGCTAAGGAAAGGTCCGCCTTCGTCACCCAGGCAGGGGTGTATGAATTCAATGTACTCCCTTTCGGGTTGCGAAATGCACCCGCCACCTTCCAAAGACTTGTAGATGGTCTCCTAGCGGGATTGGGAGAATCTGCAGTTGCCTACCTCGATGATGTGGCCATTTTTTCTGATTCATGGACAGAGCACCTGGAGCACCTGGGAAAAGTCTTCGAGCGCATCCGACAGGCAGGACTAACTGTTAAGGCTAAAAAGTGTCAAATAGGCCAAAACAGAGTGACGTACCTGGGGCACCAGGTGGGTCAAGGAACTATAAATCCCCTACAGGCCAAAGTGGATGCTATCCAAAAGTGGCCGGTTCCAAAGTCAAAGAAACAGGTCCAATCCTTCTTAGGCTTGGCCGGATATTATAGGCGATTTGTACCACACTACAGCCAAATCGCCGCCCCGCTGACAGACCTAACCAGAAAGAAACAGCCAAATGCAGTTCAGTGGACTGATAAGTGTCAAAAGGCCTTTAACCAGCTTAAGGCAACACTCATGTCTGACCCTGTGCTAAGGGCCCCAGACTTTGACAAACCGTTCCTAGTAACCACAGATGCTTCCGAGAGAGGCGTGGGAGCAGTTTTAATGCAGGAAGGACCGGATCAAGAATTCCATCCTGTCGTGTTTCTCAGCAAAAAACTGTCTGAGAGGGAAAGTCACTGGTCAATCAGCGAAAAGGAATGCTACGCCATTGTGTACGCGCTGGAAAAGCTACGCCCATATGTTTGGGGACGGCGTTTCCAACTACAAACAGACCATGCTGCGCTACAGTGGCTTCATACCGCCAAGGGAAATAACAAAAAACTTCTTCGATGGAGTTTAGCTCTCCAAGATTTTGATTTTGAAATACAACACATTTCGGGAGCTTCTAACGAAGTGGCTGATGCACTCTCCCGGGAAAGTTTCCCAGAGTTAACTGGTTAACAATTGTTCTTGGAATGAAACATATTGTTAGTTTTTATATAATCAGTAGTATGTCTAAAGGTACATGTGTCTTATTAACTCTGTTTTCTCCTAGAACTCCAGGAAGAAATCACAGCCAGTGTGGAACCGAACGTCCAACACTATCTGTGATTTGGGGGGCGTGTCATAACTATGAAGGGAAGGGTAACAGCTCTCTGTGTACAGAGAC
>NW_020692425.1:0-4933 GCF_002925995.2 Terrapene triunguis
CTCAGACCATTTCTCCAATTTGTCCAGATCATTTTGAATTATGACCCTGTCCTCCAAAGCAGTTGCAATCCCTCCCAGTTTGGTATCATCCGCAAACTTAATAAGCATACTTTCTATGCCAATATCTAAGTCGTTGATGAAGATATTGAACAGAGCTGGTCCCAAAACAGACCCCTGCGGAACCCCACTCGTTATGCCTTTCCAGCAGGATTGGGAACCATTAATAACAACTCTCTGAGTACGGTTATCCAGCCAGTTATGCACCCACCTTATAGTAGCCCCATCTAAATTGTATTTGCCTAGTTTATCGATAAGTATATCATGCGAGACCGTATCAAATGCCTTACTAAAGTCTAGGTATACCACATCCACAGCTTCTCCCTTATCCACAAGACTCGTTATCCTATCGAAGAAAGCTATCAGATTGGTTTGACATGATTTGTTCTTTACAAATCCATGCTGGCTGTTCCCTATCACCTTACCACCTTCCACACACATCTTCCTCAGAAACGCAGCTAACATGCCATAAATTTTCTAAAAACTTGTGGAGCTGTGAACAGGCTAGAGGGGAGCATTATGAACTGGTACTGAGATTGGTTTACAAAGAACTTTAATACTTCCTGCAGCCCTGATAGATCACTACGTGAAAGAACGCATCTTATAAGTCAAGGGCAGCCTACCAGTCTCCACGGAGGGAATAATGGAAGCCAGCAAGACTATGAGAAACTTCATATTTTTCAGATATCTGTTGAGTTGAGGCAGGTCTAAAAATCAGTCAGACTTCCCTTTGCTTTCGGGTAAGGAAATACTGGGAATAAAAACCCAACCTTCTGTGACACTATGGAACCCCTTTTACGGCTCCCAACTGAAGGAGATATTGTAACTCCTGGAGGAGTACTTCCTTATGAGAGTGGTCCCTGAAGAGGGACAGAGAAAGAAGGTGGGAAGGAGGGGTAGAAACAAATTGAAGGGTGTATCCCACTTCCATAATGCTTAAGACCCACTTGTCTGAAGAACCTAGAAAGTAGGATACACTGTTTGCAAACAGAGAGCAAAGAGAGACAGGAATTTTGGAGACTGGTATGGATTCCTTAATCAACCCATCAAAATGTTTGTTTAGCACCCCCACAGAGTGTCTAGATGAACCAGGAGCTGCTGCAGTAGCAGGAGAATATGGTCTGCGCCTATAACCTCTATTCTTTTTCCTCCGCAGATCTTGGAGAAGCACAGAATAGAATATCAGTGGGACTGCTAAGGATGAAAGTGTTTTCTTTTCAGAGCCAATGTATATATACCCAACAACATAACATTGTCCTGAAGTCCTTTAAACCAGGAAGTTTCTCATCCATCTCTAACAGAGAGGGATCACCCTTCAAATGGCTGGTCCTGAACAGTTTGCCGGACTTCTTAAAGCAGGTCCAAAGACTGCAGCCATGAGCACCCCCACATGATGATGGCAGAGGCCATGATCCTAGCAGCCCATTAGCACCGTCCAAACTGGCCTGTAGTGACATTTTTGCTACCAGCTTCCCTTCATCTACCAGTGAAACTCTTGTTTTGCATCCTTCAGCAACTTATCCTTAAGCTTCAATATAGAGTTCCCAAATATTAAAGTCATAACGCCCCAATAAAGCCTGTGGATTGGCAATTCTAAGTTGTTACCAGCTGTACAAAAGATTTTTCTACCAAACAGGTAAAGATTTTTGGCATCCTTTGATTTAGGGGTAGCAGCCTGCTGTTCCTGGCATTCCCTCTCACTGGCAGCTGAGACAACCACCAACCCCAAAAGGGGGAGGGAATAAAAATGCTCAAAGCCTTGGGAGGAGGATACACAGTAATGAGGCTCAGCCCCCTTGGGTGTGGGAGGACGGGGTATGCCACTGGGCCTTGACGGGTGGACTCTAAAATTGCCTCATCAATCGGTAAGGCCACACAAGACAGGCCAGCTGTGGTTACAATGTCAATAAGTCTATGGTACGACTCCCCAAACTTCTCTCCACTTGGATATCCAAGGCTGAGGCAACTCTTTTTAAGAGCTCTTGTTGTAAGTGTACGGGGAGATTTTGGCAAACCAGTAAAGTGCCTAAACCACTATTGCTTGTTGCTAACAGTAGCCAAATTAGCTGGTCATACTGAACCACTATTGCATGTTGATAAGGTAGCCAAATCAGCAGGTCGTAAATTGATCATGCAGTGGGCCTCAGCATAACCAAGACAGGAGGGGAGGGGGTTTTGGGTGCCACAGACAGGGCAGCTTGACCCCGCGCCCTTCCTGCTGAGAA
This sequence comes from Terrapene triunguis, assembly GCF_002925995.2. NCBI lineage: Eukaryota > Metazoa > Chordata > Testudines > Emydidae > Terrapene > Terrapene triunguis. Next base: position 2,283 of record NW_020692425.1, read on the forward strand.
TGTTGAAATTGCTGATGCATGTATTTTAGAAAAACAAGAAGTCTGTTTATATGTGAACCGGGAATGTTTGTCAGGGCCCCAAGGCATGGACACTTTGGGGTGGGGGGCGGGAGAGACATATCTGGTAAATTGATGACCATAAGGAAATCTCCTGCTTGATCTTTAAAAAACTGCTTGCTTAGCATGTTTTCTTTAAGGGATATGTTATTATGTTACTAACGTATAAATAAGGGGGGAAAGTTTGAGGTAACCAGACTACTCAGAAGGAGCTCTTCAGGAACACTCCCTCTGGGCGCATTTTGGGGTCCGCACCGGCAGACGGAAGCCTGGCCAGCAGAAGCCTGTTACAGTGCTACTCGAAAGCCACGCTCAGCTTCGGTAATTATTGAGGGTTGGGGGTGTTTTACTAACCTGTTGCGGACGTGTGTAAGTGCTTGAGACTAAGTAAAGTTTAGCTTTAAGTGAAAGCACTCTTGTGTTGTCCTATTTGTGCCAGCCATCTATTGGTCAGACACCGTGTCTCCCTTGATTTATTTCCTGACACCACCTCGCACAGAGTAAAAGTTACCAAAAGCTTTGGGTTCAAAGAACCCGGGTAACAAAAGGCTTGGTGTTATCAAGTGTAGGTTAGGACACTCCCAAGGATACTGCTTCATCTGGGGAAGAGGAGGATGGAGCTAACAAAGGTTGAGGCTGAGTCTCCTCTGGCAACTGACTCACAGGATCCCCCTGAACTGTTACTTCCTGCTCAGTACTGGGTGTGAGATCACAATGAACTCAACAAGAAAACTCCCCACGCCTAATGAAACTGAAGGGAAGTAGTGTGGGGAGGACATGGAGATGTGAGGAAACGCCCCTGGGTTCTCACAAGGCCACTGAAAAGGCACTGGACTCCAATGCCTTACCAGCCACGTGTTCCCACCAGCACAGGCTCCTAGAAGTATCCTGGGCGGTTAGCTCTAGGAGGGGAGCAGCGAGATGCACTACGCGCTTGTGAGACATAGGAGCCAATCCCTGAGTCAGAAGATGAAAAATCAGCCTCCTCTGACCACCAGGTTAACTATCCACTAATAACAACAATGAACCAACAGGTAACAATCTACAAAAATAAACATGCAAAGGCCTTTCTAATGTAAGACCAACAGATTCCAACAACTGTTATTGGTGGTAAGAAGGAACTGAGTGAGGACAAGGGAACTCCACCTTTTATTTTTGCAAGCAAGGGTGAGTGGCAACAGAGGGCACTTGAGCTGCTCTGACAGGTATCGCTGAGGGGAAAATTTCCAACTGTGTACAGGATGCGCACACACACCAAGAATGGAATGCACATGTGCAATCACTTAAAGAACTATAGATGTGACATTTGTGTGATCGCCATCCCTCTACCTAAATAGGGCCGGAGGCACATCCCTCTGGAAGCTGTCCCCATCACTCTCAAGAGGGCTATAAGAATGCTGCACGTTAACCAGGGGGTCTCACCCCAGCTAAAATGGTAAATAAACTCCCTTTATTCTGGAGGGTGAATTTTTTGGTATAAGATTGTTCAATCTCCATGTCCATTCAGCTTTTACCTCTCTGCTGAGGCAGAAAAGGAGAGAAGAAAAGGAGAGGTTACTCACTTTTTGCAGTAACTGGAGTTCTTTGAGATGTGCGTTCCCATGGGTACCCCACTACAGGTTCGCTTATACCCCATGTACCTTTGGCAGCAATGCCTATTTGACCCGCACATGCCCCCTACACATCCTCGTATCCTGCACCAAGATGATATAGGACTGTGCAGTTGAACCTCCCTCAGTTCATTCTCTACCGCAAAGTCCCCAAAGGACACTCCAAAGCAGAGGGGAAAGAGGGCAGATACTGGAGCACCCATGGCGGAAAATAAATACTATAAAAAGAACAACAAGGAGTCCTTGTGGCACCTTAGAGACTAACAAATTTATTGGGGCATAAGCTTTCGTGGGCTATAACCCACTTCATCAGATGTTTTGAGTGAAAAAAAGTAGGCACGTATAAATATAAAACACATGAAAAGATGGGAGTTGCCTTATAAAGTGGGGGGGTCAGTGCTAACGAAGCCAATTCAATTGGGGTGTGTGTGGCCCATTCCCAACAGTTGACAAGAAGGGGTGAATATCAACAGAGGGGAAATTATTTTTTGTAGTGACTCAGCCACTCCCAATCTTTATTCAGGCCTAATTTGATGGTGTCAAGTTTGCAAATTAATTCCAGTTCTGCAGTTTCTCGTTGAAGTCTGTTCTTGAAGTTTTTTGGTTGAAGAATGGCCACTTTTAAGTTTGTTATTGAGTGTCCAGGGAGATTGAAGTGCTCTCTTACTGGTTATTGAATGTTACAATTCTTGATGTCTGATTTGTGTCCATTTATTCTTTTGCGTAGAGACTGTCCGGTTTGGCCAATGTACATGGCAGAGGGGCATTGCTAGCACATGATGGCATATATCACATTGGTAGATGTGCAGGTGAATGAGCCCCTGATGGTGTGGCTGATGTGTTTAGATCCTATGATGGTGTCCCTTGAATAGATATGCAGACAGAGTTGGCAACGGAGTTTGTTGCAAGGATTGGTTCCTGGGTTAGTGTTTCTGTTGTGTGGTGTGTAGTTGCTGGTGAGTATTTGCTTCAGGTTGGGGGGGG
>NW_020692426.1:0-2874 GCF_002925995.2 Terrapene triunguis
TTAGGTTGTAAAGTGAAGCACTTGAAAAATTGAGAGCGCAGAATTTGGGTTGCATTGTCCATACTGTGCACCAAATGAGGCAAGTGGTCCTGTGATACATAACAGAATTAGACTGATTACACTGCTCTACAGCCAAAATGCTTCTGAAATAAATGTAGTCAAACTTTACTAATTCTGGGTCACTGAGAATGAAAATGATGCTTAAAATTGTTGATTGGCTCTAGTTTTCAAGATATGCTATTGGGTCAGTATATACTACCCTTGACTTGGGAATGGCAGAGGATAAGTGAGTTATAAAGGGAAGGGATCTCAATTTAAACCAGAAATGACTAAAATACATCTTTGACTGGATCTATGAATAAATCTATGGCTGGGTTTGGACAGTACTTGCTTTTTAGGCAAAACAATGCATGATGCAATCTGAAGCTGGTATTGCGTCATACATGATATGAATTGCATCATGTTATTCCTAGAAGTCATGGATGATGCAATCATAACGAAGCTTACATCACTCTGCTGAACAAATTGCCCTATATCAGCTCTAGAAATCATACAGTGTCGTGCTCTTATTTGTCAGTGTTTGATTTTGCAAAGGGACACATTTCTGTTTAGCCAAAGTGAGCAGAGATGCCTCGTACTTGTGTGAACAGTGCAGATAACTTCTGCTATGTTTGTGGTGAAGTGACTTTTGCATCACAAAAGCGCAGTATAACCACTATGGTTAAGAAAGCCTATCACCTTTCTTTTGGCTGCAAAATTGGAGATCAGGACAAGAGGTGGGCTCCACACATATGCTGCAACACTTGTGCAACAAATCTTCGCCAGTGGTTGAACAGGAAAAGGAAATCTATGCCTTTTGCAGTGCCAGTGATTTGGAGAGAGCCAACAGATCATACCAGCAATTGTTACTTCTGCATGGTGCCTCCAGTTGGGAAAGGTGTGTCAAAGAAGAAAAAGTGGACTGTGCATTATCCAAACATTCCATCAGCTATACGCCCAGTACCCCACGGAGAAGGACTGCCGGTTCCTGATGCACCAGAATCATTCTCACTTGAGTCAGACAAGGAAGAGGATGAAACTTCTGGTCCTGAACCATCAATGTCACAGGACCCACATTTTCTCCCATCCTCCTCCTCTGAACCACACCTCATAACACAAGGTGAACTGAATGACCTTGTCAGGGATTTGGAACTACCCAAGAGTAAGGCAGAGCTGTTGGGCTCCAGAATACAGCAGGGGAATCTCCTGGCAGGTGATGTTAGGGTTTCCATGTTCCGTGACCGTCAAAAGGATCTTGTCCCATTCTTCTTCATGGAAGGTGATCTTGTAGCCTGCAACAACATCGATGGTGTGATGGCAGCCCTCAACATCGTTCACGATCCAGATGAGTGGAGACTGTTCATTGATTCATCGAAGAAGAGTCTTAAAGCTGTTTTACTGCATAATGGCAATGTTTTGCCATCAATTCCAGTTGGTCATGCAGTCCATATGAAGGAAACCTATGACAACATGAAACAACTTTTGAGGTGCATAAACTATGACCAACATCAGTGGCAGCTTTGTGTCGATTTGAAGGTTGTTGCTCTCTTGCTTGGTCTGCAGACTGGATACAGAAAGTACTGCTGTTTTCTCTGCGAATGGGATAGTCGTGCAAGAGATTCCCACTACATCAAGAAAGATTGGCCACTCCGACAGTCATTGGAGCCTGGGAGGAAAAGTGTTCAGCATCCACCATTTGTTGAATGAAGGAAGATTTTGTTACCACCCTTACACATCAAGCTGGGTCTGATGAAGGACTTTGTCAAGGCCATTGACAAAACACAAGCAGCTTTCAAGTACCTCCGTGGAAAATTTCCAAGGTTAAGTGAAGCTAAGATAAAGGAAGGTGTCTTTGTTGGTCCTCAGCTTCGTGAACTTCTTCGAGATGATGCATTTGACCATGCACTGCGTGGCAAGGAAAAGACGGCATGGAAAGCCTTCCAGTTAGTGGCAATAAATTTTCTCGGAAACAACAAGGCAGACAACTACAGGTTGTTGTTGGAAAACCTCCTCAAGGCATACAAAAGCCTTGGTTGCAACATGTCACTAAAGATACATTTTTTGCACTCTCATCTAGATTTTTTTCCACCGAACTGCGGAGCAGTGCGCGACGAGCACGGCGAGCGATTTCACCAGGACATTGCAACAATGGAGAAACGCTCTCAGGGCAAATGGAGCCCATCAATGCTTGCAGACTATTGCTGGACAGTGACAAGAGATGCTCCATTTAATGAATACAAGAGACAAGCCAAGAAGCGCCGAGTAGACACTGAATAGGACTAAACTATGTACATAATAGTTTTTTGCCTTTTTGTTTCATAATAAATTTTATTTATATAACCCTTTTGCTGATTTTTAAAGTGTTACATAAACAGGACAGGTGAAATATCATGTAAAGCAACCATAAACACATGAAAAGACCTAGGTTTACAATTTATGATTAAAACTCTATCATCTACACAATATACAGAGACATAAAATGTAAAAACTTAAATAGCTTAGAAACAGTAGCCAATCAGTTGTTTTAATTGTCATATTTGAATTCAGCACATCCAAATACATAATAAATAGCACATTTTATCTCTGAAGCAGACGACTTCTCAAAAATTGTAGACCAGTGTTATAATTAGGTTATTGAAAATCTTCCAGCGGAACAGTTCTCTGTTGAAATATGGTGATTTGGTGGAATCAGCGTTCTGCAGGAACATGTCAATTCCATTGAACCAGGCAGATTGGTCAACAGGGAATTTTTAACAGTACGTCTTGGCCAAACTTGAACGAATTTCATGTGACAAAGAAAAGGTATTTCTTTGGTCACAGAGTATTCACCCTACC
>NW_020692427.1:0-4792 GCF_002925995.2 Terrapene triunguis
GAGATCGCGCGAATGAACTGATCCCTGTCTCTGAGGGAAGCAGCCTGGCAGAGGCAGCGCAGGCCCCAGTGTCTGTCCCATCTGGGAGTGGTCAGCCGGCTGCTGAGGGCTTCCCGAGACCCCTCCTTCCTATGCCTAGGGGAAGGGTGGGGAGGAGCCCAGCAAATACCGAGGGCGCAGTGATCCCCCCGGCCAGCAGGGGATCCTCCCGGCCACGTGCGGCATCCATGGAGCGGAATGGGCTGGGATGGGAGAAAGAGCTAAAACTGAGAGAGCTGGAGGATCGTGAACACCAGAGACAGCATGAACAGGAGGAGAAAGAGAGACAGAGGCATCATGAACGGGAGGAGAATGAGAGACAGAGGCAGCATGAAGAGAGAGAGAGGCTGAGGCATCATGAACTGGAGCTGGCGAGGCTGAAGGGCCGCGCGACCCCGGCTGCGGTGAGTGAGGGGGGACCCAGGGCTGCACGGAGCTTTGATAAGTGCATCCTGGCCCCACGTAAGGAGGGGGAGGACATGGATGACTTCCTGGATGCATTTGAGACGGCCTGTGAGCTGCACCAGGTTGATCCTGCGGACAGACTCCGGGTTCTCACCCCCTTACTGGACCCCAAAGCCGTGGCATTGTACCGTCAACTGGACGAGGCGGAGAAAGGGGACTACGAACTATTCAAAAAGGCCCTGCTACGTGAGTTTGGGCTGACTCCTGAGATGTACCGGGAAAGGTTCCGGAGTCAGGATAAAACCCCTGAGATCTCATATCTGCAACTAGCCGTCCGCATGGAGGGATACGCCAGCAAGTGGGCAGATGGGGCCCAGACAAAGGAGGACCTGGTTAACCTGCTGGTATTGGAGCAACTGTATGAGCGGTGCCCATCCGACCTGAGGCTGTGGTTGGTGGACAAAAAAACAGAGAACCCGCGACATGCAGGCCGGCTGGCCGATGAGTTTGTGAAGAGCCGGTCAGGGGCTGGCAGAGAGGAGTCCCAAAGGAGCAGGCCCGCCGCGATGCAGAGAGAGAGTCACCCGGGTACCTCCCAAAAGGGGGATGTGGGAAATCCCCTCCCATGGGGAATGCCCAGGGTCAGGGACAACCGACCGGCTCGAGGGGACACATGGGACATGGTCTGCTATCACTGTGTCCAGAGAGGTCACATACGGGCCCAGTGCCCCAGACTCAGGGACAGACTGAGCAGACCAGACCCACAGAGGGTTGACTGGGTAGAGACCCAGCCGGGCGAGAGGCGGCACTCCCAGGGAAGAGGGGCTGGCAGAATACCACCTGCTAAGGAGGAAGGAGAGCTCCAGGCCAGCTCCTCTGGGGGGCTGGATGCTCCAGACTCAGGGTTTTTGGTTTATACGGTGGGCGCGGGGCGGTCCCTCCGGAGAGAGTACCTTGTTCCCCTGGAGGTGGATGAGAGGAAGGTCGATGGATACTGGGATACGGGCGCAGAGGTGACACTGGTCCGGCCCGAGGTGGTGGCCTCAGGTCGGATGGTGCCCAACACCTTCCTGACTCTGATGGGGTGGGTGGGACCCCATTCAAGGTACCTGTGGCGAGGGTACGCCTGAAGTGGGGGCCCAAGGAGGGCCCCAAGGACGTGGGGGTACATCCGTATTTGCCCACTGAGGTGTTGATGGGGGGGGACCTGGAGGACTGGCCAAGCAACCCCCAGAATGCACTGGTTGTGACCCGCAGTCAGAGCCGGCGAGGAGCGCTGCGCCCTGACCTTGGGGAGGGTGCCTTGCCCGAGGCGCAGGACCCTAACCTGGTGGGAAGGGAACACCCAGGGACACGGCTCAGGGAGGCGGCGGCTTCAGGCCCAGCCGGTGAGAGAGAACAGGTGGCCGTCCCTGTCCCAGCTGCGGAGTTCCAGGCCGAGGTGCAGAAAGATCCCTCCTTGCGCAAGATAAGGGACCTGGCCGACCTCGGTGCGGTACAGACCATGGGGGGAAGTGGCCGGAAAAGGTTCCTGTGGGAGAAGGGGTTCCTGTACCGAGAATGGGCTCCCCCAGGGAAGATGGAGTCAGGGGGGATCAGGAGGCAGCTGGTGGTACCCCAGAAGTATCGCCGCCAGCTGCTGTACCGGGCCCATGACACCCCCCTCTCAGGGCACCAGGGAACCTGGCGTACCCAGCAGAGGCTGCTACGGAGCTTTTACTGGCCTGGGGTCTTTGTTACTGTCCGGCAGTACTGCCGATCCTGTGACCCCTGTCAGAGGGGAAGGAAGGCCCGGGACAAGGGGAAAACGGCTTTAGGACCCTTGCCCAGCATAGAGGAGCCTTTCCGGAGGGTGGCCAAGGTTAAAAGGGGGGCTCTGAACCAAGAGAGCCCGAAGCACAGACCTCCAGACTGGAGCGCTGGGAGAAGACCCCAGCCCCGTTGGAACCCCAGGGGTATTGGGGTAGGAAAAGGGCACGGGCCGCATAACCTTTCCCACATGCGAACTGCGAATGCCATCGAGCACCCCGACCCAAGGGGGGGGCGTGAAACTGGAGGGGCCTGGTGTAATTCTCACCAAGGAATGGGAGGGATGCTGGGGCATCCATGGGAACGGGGGTAGGTTCGAACTTCCCCGGGTCACTGGCTGAAGTGACCCCGCTCAGTTCGGTCTCGGAGGGGGGAGAGATGTGACGAACTGGGTCTGTTCTTACTGTGGTCTGTGAATGCTGACAGGGGAGTGTGGCTGGGATGGTCTACATTGGGGGATGGGAGACTGACTGAAATACCTGAGCCTGTAACATGAGAACCCAGGAGGGGGCTGGGGCGAGGTGACACCTCTGCCCGGGAAACTGAACAAAGGTTGTGGGAGGGGTCGCTGAAGGCAGAGTCTCAGAAGCTGGCTAGTGACCTTGGCTGGGAGGCAGACGGGGCTCTGATCCCCTAAGGGGGCTAGGCTGCCCGGGGACCCCAAGATGGACCTAACTGAGGGGGTCCTGTTGTCTGCGCCTGTAAGACCTGTCTTGGACTGCATTCCTGTCGTCTAAATAAACCTTCTGCTTTACTGGCTGGCTGAGAGTCATGGTGAATCGCAGGACGCCGGGGGTGCCGGGCCCTGAGTCCCCCTATACTCCGTGACAACTGGTGGCAGCGGTGGGATCTACTGCACCCCGTGGACGGCGCTTCCTGCAGTAAGTGACTGGGGAGAAGTAAAATGAAGGGGGATTGACGGGGACCAGGCGTGCTGAGGAGTCAGAGAGAGACGGTTATCACCCCTGGGAGTGTGTGACCAGCGAGAAGGACTTTTGCAGTAACAGGGTCCCCCGGGGGATCGCAGCAAGTGGTCCCAGGGGCGGAGGAGTCTGCAGCTCGACCCTGGCAGAGAGGTGGTGACCTCGAGAAGGGCTGGCACACTAGGGGTCTCCCTGGAAACTGTGGGGAGCGGTGAGCACACAGGCCTGTGAGTGGCCAGCAGGAAGATGTATGCCAAGCGGCTTAAGAGTGACCTGGTGGAGCTGTGCAAGCAGAGGGGGGTGCGCATTGGGAGGCTCACCAAAGAACAGCTCATTGCCCAGCTGGAGAAGGGAGATCGCGCGAATGAACTGATCCCTGTCTCTGAGGGAAGCAGCCTGGCAGAGGCAGCGCAGGCCCCAGTGTCTGTCCCATCTGGGAGTGGTCAGCCGGCTGCTGAGGGCTTCCCGAGACCCCTCCTTCCTATGCCTAGGGGAAGGGTGGGGAGGAGCCCAGCAAATACCGAGGGCGCAGTGATCCCCCCGGCCAGCAGGGGATCCTCCCGGCCACGTGCGGCATCCATGGAGCGGAATGGGCTGGGATGGGAGAAAGAGCTAAAACTGAGAGAGCTGGAGGATCGTGAACACCAGAGACAGCATGAACAGGAGGAGAAAGAGAGACAGAGGCATCATGAACGGGAGGAGAATGAGAGACAGAGGCAGCATGAAGAGAGAGAGAGGCTGAGGCATCATGAACTGGAGCTGGCGAGGCTGAAGGGCCGCGCGACCCCGGCTGCGGTGAGTGAGGGGGGACCCAGGGCTGCACGGAGCTTTGATAAGTGCATCCTGGCCCCACGTAAGGAGGGGGAGGACATGGATGACTTCCTGGATGCATTTGAGACGGCCTGTGAGCTGCACCAGGTTGATCCTGCGGACAGACTCCGGGTTCTCACCCCCTTACTGGACCCCAAAGCCGTGGCATTGTACCGTCAACTGGACGAGGCGGAGAAAGGGGACTACGAACTATTCAAAAAGGCCCTGCTACGTGAGTTTGGGCTGACTCCTGAGATGTACCGGGAAAGGTTCCGGAGTCAGGATAAAACCCCTGAGATCTCATATCTGCAACTAGCCGTCCGCATGGAGGGATACGCCAGCAAGTGGGCAGATGGGGCCCAGACAAAGGAGGACCTGGTTAACCTGCTGGTATTGGAGCAACTGTATGAGCGGTGCCCATCCGACCTGAGGCTGTGGTTGGTGGACAAAAAAACAGAGAACCCGCGACATGCAGGCCGGCTGGCCGATGAGTTTGTGAAGAGCCGGTCAGGGGCTGGCAGAGAGGAGTCCCAAAGGAGCAGGCCCGCCGCGATGCAGAGAGAGAGTCACCCGGGTACCTCCCAAAAGGGGGATGTGGGAAATCCCCTCCCATGGGGAATGCCCAGGGTCAGGGACAACCGACCGGCTCGAGGGGACACATGGGACATGGTCTGCTATCACTGTGTCCAGAGAGGTCACATACGGGCCCAGTGCCCCAGACTCAGGGACAGACTGAGCAGACCAGACCCACAGAGGGTTGACTGGGTAGAGACCCAGCCGGGCGAGAGGCGGCACTCCCAGGGAAG
>NW_020692428.1:0-3847 GCF_002925995.2 Terrapene triunguis
CTGCCACCAGTTGTCACGGAGTCCCCGGGGGATGCTCTGGAACTGCTCCCCACAAAGCCAGTCAGGACTTTGGGGAGCCTCCTCTCCCTCGGAGCAGACTGTCTTCAGGGCAAGAAGCTCACACGGCTTCACCTCCTGGTTCTCTCCTGGGAGCATTCAGCATATGCCCCTCCGTGTGCTTCCCACAGCGAGTCTGCCCAGGCTGGGTCCTGGGGAAGCCAAAGGGTTCTGCACCCCCCACTTCGCAGTCAGACGTGACTCTCGGCCAGCCAGTAAAACCGAGGTTTATTAGACAACAGGAACACGGTCTAAAACAGAGCTTGTAGGTCCAGCGAACGGGACCCCTCTGCCGGGTCCATTCTGGGGCCCAGCGAGGCAGACCCAGTCTGCCCTCCCTTCCCGTCCCCAGCTAGCTCCAAACTCCAACCCCTGTCCAGCCCCTCCTTCTCTGGGCTTTGTCTCTTTCCTGGGCCAGGAGGTCACCTGATCTCTTTGTCTCCAACACCTTCAGTTGGCACCTTTGCAGAGGAGGGGCCCAGGCCATCAGTTGCTAGGAGACAGAGTGTCGGGCATTTATGTACCCTGGCCCTTTGCTCAGCAGCAACCATACACCCTTATCCCACCACCTAGACACTTAAGAACTGCATAGGGGAAACTGAGGAAAACATTAAGAACAGTCCCACTTCGTCTCATCTCTCCCCCCTTTGAGACTGAACTGAGCGGGGTCACTGCAGCCAGTGACCTGGGGAAGTTCGAACCCACCAACGTTCCCATGGATGCCCCAACATCCCTCCCATTCCTTGGTGAGAGTTACACCAGGCCCTTCCAGTTTCGTGCCCTCCCTTAGTTCGAGTGCGTTTGATGGCACTCGCAGGCCGCATGTGGGAAGATTTATGCGGCCCGTGCCCTTTTGCCACCCCAATACCCCTGGGGTTCAAACTGGGACTGGGTCTTCTCCCAGCACTTTGGTCTGGAGGGCTGCGATTCGGGCTCTCTTGGTTAAGAGCCCCTATCTTGACCTTGGCCAGCTCTGGGCTTGGTCAGCCGCTCCCCACCTTGTGGCCCAGATACAACACCTCTGTCGTCCCCACCTTACACTTTCCAGCTTTTACCGTCAGTCCCACCTCCTTGAGGCAGCCCAACACCCTCTTCACCTGGGACATATGTCCCTCCCAGGTCTGGCTAAAGACACACGTCATCGATGTATGCCAGGGCCAAGTCCTCCATCCCCCTCAGCTTGTCTAGAATCTCCCCAGGCCTAGGGATGGGGTAGGCATCGGACATTGTGATGGCTTTAAGCTTCCAATAGTCCCCGCAGAACCAGATCATCCCGTCTTCCTTGGGGACCAGCCCCACAGGTGAGGCCCGTGGGCTGTTGAATGGCTGGATCACATCTAAAGCCAGCATGTCCTTGACCTCTCTCTCCAGGTTTTGGCTGCTTTCCCAGTGAGTCTGAATAGGGAACACCTGATGGGGAGATTGGCTCCCACCTCAGGGAAGAGATCCACCAGGGGGTCTTCCCCCTTCTCCTCCCAATCCTCCCTTTTCAGGTCCAGGGGTCCCCTCACTTTCCTCCCATACAGCAGCTCGAACGGGAAGAAACCTGTGGATTCCTGGGGCACCACCAGCTGCCTCCCGATTCCCCACAGTTCTACTTCCCCTTGGGGAGCCCATTCCTGGTACAGGAATCCCTTCTCCCACAGGACTCTGTCCCTGGGGCCTTCCCATGGGGGTTTGCAGCGCTGTGGCCAGCAAGTTCCCTCAGCTTCTCCAAGGAGGGATCCCTCTGCAGCTCGGTCTGGAATTCAGCTGCTGGGGAAGGGAGTGGGACCTGCTCCCGCTCGCTGGCTGGGCCTGGGGTCACAGCCCCTCTGAGCCCTGTCCCTGGTAGCTTCCTCCCTGCTGTGTAATCACTTCCCAGCAGCACGTCTGGACCAGGCAAACCTGGTTGGCAGCCGACCTGCCCTGCCTGGGTGTCCCCCCACTCAGCTGGGGTCTCAGCTCCCACCATGCCCAGCACTGTCCTTGTTGTCCCACTGGGGGCAGGCAGCGAGCTCTCTGCTCTGGTCACAGCATCAGAGCCAGCATGAGCCCCCTCTCCGGTGTGCAGGGGGGCGGGGAGCATCTCTCCCTCCCACTCAGCCCCAGGGGTCTGGTTACAGGCAGGCAGGTATTCTGAGCACAGCAGCCCCTCCCTCCTGCCAGCCAGGTCATTTGCATTTTCACTGACAATTTCCCTCTTAGCCAATTGGTTAGCGGGATTCAAATTTAAATCCTCGGCCTTTACAGGAGCAGGGCCTGGATCTTGTCCCAAAGAGACACAGTCACCCCCCAACAGGACCTCACAGCCAATATCCTGGAGAACCCCAACGACTGGCCAGCCCGACCCCTCCTGGGTTTGCACAGGGATCCGGGCCATAGACAGGGCGAGGGGCTTCATCCCGGGGACCTTCCCCCAGGTCTCACAGCCCCTCAGCATCTGCGGCTGCACCACCCGGGGCCTGACATCAGTTCTCTGTGTCCCAAGGTCTCGCCATCCCAGGCAGGTCCCCCCATTGACCACCACCTTCTGCTCCCACTGGGGGTCCGAGGGGCCTGAGCCCAGGAGACTCCACACCGACATATAGGCCGGGGCCAGGAGTGGGAGCCTGTCCACCACCCCACCCATCTGTCTGACAGCATCTATGGCCTTGGGACCCAGGAAGGGAGCTAGATACCGGGGCTTTTCCGCAGGGTCCCCCTGGTTCAAATCACCTGCCTGCATGAAGGCCGTGTGGTGGGAATCCACATCACCCCCCTCCTTAACCAGGGGCAGCAATGTGTCGAGGTTCCCTGCGGAACTGGCAGCCCGGGGTCTATCCCCACTCACCCCTGGGAAGCCCCCTATGCCTCTCCGCTCTACCATCGCCAGTCCATGCTGCTGCTGCTTCTCCTGCCGCTTTTCCTCGGGCTCTTGCTCTCTCTCACGGTCCTCTCGCTCTCTCGGACTCAGCTCCAATCCCATCCGTCTCTGACCCCCTGATGGGGAACCCGATCGTGAAGACCCCCATCTGGTTGGGGACCAGACTCTTGGGGATGCCTGGCTACCACTCCAGCTGCTCCCAGATCCTCTTGTAGCCCCGTCTGGGTCAGGAATCTGCTCCTTAGAGCGGTCCTCGTCCTCCAGCTGCACGATTAACTGGGCCTTGGTGAACTTCCCAATGCGTAACCCTCTCTTCTTGCACAGGATTACAATGTCCTTCTTGAGGAGATGGTGATAGGCCATCACTCCGCTGTTCCCAGGTTGCTTTGGACTCACAGGCCCGTGTGCTCTTAGCTCCCCCATGGTTTCCAGGAAGAGCCCCTAGTGTGCCAGCCCTTCTCGTGGTATCACCTCTTTGCCAGGGTTGAGCTGCAGACTCCTCCGCCCCTGGGACCACTCGCTGCAATCCCCAGGGGAACCCTGTTACTGCAAAAGTCCTTCTCTCTCCCAGGGTCGAGTGGCAAGCTCCTCCGCCCCTTATACTGCTCGCTGCAGTCCTCAGGGGGACCCCGTTACTCCAACAGTCCTTCTCACTGGTCACACACTCCTAGGGGTTAATCGCCCCCTGAAACCGTCCCTCTCTGAGCCTTCAGCACGCCTGGTCCTCGTTATCCCCCCTCTGTTTTACTGCTCCCCAGTCACTTACTGCAAGAAGCGCCATTCACGGGGTGCAGTACATCCCACCGCTGCCACCAGTTGTCACGGAGTCCCCGGGGGATGCTCTGGAACTGCTCCCCACAAAGCCAGTCAGGACTTTGGGGAGCCTCCTCTCCCTCGGAGCAGACTGTCTTCAGGGCAAGAAGCTCACACGGCTTCACCTCCTGG
>NW_020692429.1:0-16844 GCF_002925995.2 Terrapene triunguis
TCCATCTGTAGGACCCCAACCTTTAATCTCTCTGTGCACACAGATAAAACTATTGTACATGTAAGCAGAGTCAGGATGAGCTCTACCCTGACATCTGGTGGTGAATTATGGCGAGTGTGGAAAAGAACTCCAGGGGCGGATCTTGTTTGCATAGGCCCACCCACACGCATAGCATGAGCCCACAGCAACCGAAAGTGGTTACTTTGGCTGGTGTGGGATCCCCAGTTTCTCCGTTATTGGGGCAGGAAGAATAAAGTTTTGTTACCCTGATTCTGTGAATCAAGGCCAGTGGAACTGTTGTATGACAGAAGGACTGAGTGAATCCTTCACCATTACCTAAATAGCATTTGCTTGTCAAGGGGCATGGGTTACAAAACCCAGTGAATTGAGAGAGGATGGGGACAGGTATTTGTACCTAATGGTATGGGCCCCCCTCTGAGGGTTTGAAGCACCAATTGCACCGCCTCCTCTCTCCACTGTTGAATGTCAGAGCTAACTTTGATTCCCTTAGGAGTCTAGTTACAGGCTGCTGAGCTGAATTCACTTTGGGCCAATGGTGCACCAGCACTGGGGCTCCCCTACTATACTATGAGCTAAAATCACTAAGAGCTGAAATCACAAAAGAGCTGATGTTATTAAGAGCTGAGATCACTGAGTGCTGTGTTAACTAGTGGGGGAGCCTGAAGCTATATTGCTCAGCAGCTGGCGGAGCAATTTGTGGGGACGACTGGAGGAGCAGTGAGCGGCGTGGAGCCTTGCGGGGCCGGTTGGAGTGGCCCAAGGAACGGCGAGCGGAGCCGTTTGCGGGGACGGCTGGAACGGCTCACAGGTCGGTGAGCGGAGCGGAGCGGAGCGGAGCGGAGCAGCTTGTAGAGCGGAGCAGTTCGTGGGCTGGCAGGAAAGTGGACTGGCTCCTGGTAAAGGCTGCGGCGGAACCCCCACGGAGAAACAGACGGCTGGCCAGCCTTGGATCACGTAAGGTGCCCCTTAACACCCTGCGTGCCCCCCCCCTTTTTTTACTCTGGGGCTGCACTGACCAGGGACAGAGACTTTGGGGGTTGTTGGACTTTTGGGACTTTGAGGGTTGCTGGACCCAAGAGACTTTGGGGGTGTTGGACTTTGGGGACTCTGGGTGATTTTTGGGTTGCTGGATTCAAGAACCAAAGGGAAAGGACACAGCCCCATTTGCTGGGGTGGGTTTTGCTCATGGTTTGTGTTATAAATCCTGTTTGTGGTGTTTTTTCCAATTTTATGCTGATGTCGTTTACCTCATGTTATTAAACATTTTCTGCTACACTCAGACTCCGTGCTTGCGAAAGGGGAAGTATTGCCTCTTAGAGGTACCCAGGGGGGTGGTATGTAATTGTCCCAGGTCACTGGGTGGGGGCTCGAGCCGGTTTTGCATTGTGTTATTAAAACGGAACCCCTAGATACAGAACCCGGCCCTTGTTGCTGCCAACTTAGATGGGCAGAAGGGTTACATTTTTGGGGGCTCGTCCGGGATCCCTGGGTCAGTACCCCTCGCAAGCACCTGTTGAGTGTTCTACTGCATTGGGAAACAATTGTGGTTATATTTTGAGGAAATTACTGTTTGTATAATGGCTAATATGTCAGGTTTGTTGGGCCCCGGCCCTGCAGCCTCTAGCTCAGGGGCCGCAGCCTCAGCCAATGATTGGGCAAAAGCACTGGGGCAAATATTGGAAAGGGTTGTGCTGTCCCAGGCTATGTTAAACTCTTGTCGTGAGTTAAGATTATTTGCTGGGGCAAAGGAGTTCGAACCCTGGTTGGAGCATACCACTGAAATGCTGCAGGAGTGGGCCGTACCTGAAGCAAAAAAGCGAAGATGTCTAATAGAGAGCCTTAGTGGCCCAGCATTAGATGTGATTCGCACCCTAAAGCTCATTGACCCTGGGGTCAGTGTGAAGGACTGCCTAGAGGCCCTTGATCATACCTTTGGGAGCGTAGAGGGCCCTGAAGACAGTTACTGTAAGTTCCTTAATTCCCGACAGCAAATTGGCGAGAAGATTTCAGCCTATATACAGAGGCTGGAGAGACTGCTTCAGAGAGCTGTCATAAGGGGAGCAGTGACTGCTGAACAGATGGATCGAACCAGACTGGCTCAAATTGTAAGAGGAGCTCAGTATCAGAACCCGATTCTACTCCATCTCCGGCTAAAAGAACGACGGGAACATCCCCCAAGTTATTCCCAGCTAATAAAGGAGGTCAGAGAAGAGAAAGAAAGGCAGGCTGCCAGCGAGTTTTGGGAAGCCCAAACATTTACTTTTGGCAGCTAGCAAATATATGAAATGTAAATGTCCATTCTGCATCTTCTGTGGAGCTGAAATATTTTTATAAAATGGAAAAAATATTCCTAGAATTGGAATTAGAGTTTACATATTGCAGTGTGCTAGGGAACAAAATGGGCTCTTTCTCCTACTTGAAGCTAGTAGTTCCCATTCTCTCTTTGTTGCTTTCCAATGAATTATTGGATGGATACCTACACACTTTTCCTTGGCTTTTGTTGGTTCTCTGAGTATTTATTTTTTAATCTTCTTGGTTTTTTTACTCTATATTTTTTTCTCTCACTTATCTCAGTAAAACCTTCCTACTAACCAGAAAAGTACATGCAGCTCTGAGGATGGTGGCATAGGCCATACATAAGTCAAAGGGCATCTTTGGGAAGCTAGGCCTGAGGTGTTTTCATGGAACTAAGGGCTTTGGGAGCAAAGAGAAACTTGAGCCTGCAGCCCTGTATGTGTGAGTAGCTCCCACAGCTGGCTGCAAGAGGGGCTACTATGGGATCAGAGCAGGAAGACAGGCAGTTTTCATGGAGCCAGTCATCTCTACTTTACCTCTATCCATGGCACTTGGATACTACAGTGGTGAGGGTCATAAAAGTACCTAGTGTGGTGGGAGTCCATGGTGTTCATTATAGAACAATGTTCTAATTCTGTATTCATAGGCGTAACATAGACACCTTGTCTACCTCTGACATAGACATATTTGGGGTGAAAGTTCTATCAATAGTATAAAATTAAGCTAGTGCCACTTAGTTTTACTATTAAGATCTCTGTGAGAGATGACGGCACTCAACATTTGGGAGGCAGGGGTCCTCAAGCAGAACTGTCCAGAGTGAGGCCAATGAAGAGAAAATACAAACATGTTTAGATGCCTGAGCATGCACAGCAAGTGTTCCAGAATAACTTCTTCATTCCTCCTATCAAAATACAGGGGACTTTACAAGTGGCCCTTACTCCCATTATCACTGAATGGAAGGTTGAATTGGTCTCATTCCTGCAAAATATCTATTTCAAAACATTCTGTTTGCAAAGTTCCTTTTTAAAAAAACTTTCCAGTGATTGATATTTAGGCCAGAGGTAGAAATAAAGGAAATTCAAAAACATTTCCTATTTTTATTGCTTCAGGTAGCCAAGGCCTCCTAACTTTTGTTGTATCAGTGCTCATGAAGGACAATTTGGAGTTCTAAGATTAACCCTGGGAGTTCCACTATTCCTATTCTAGCTTTTATTTTTTTAATTCTGTGTGTGTGTGTATATATACAGTTCTCTTGTAAGATACTCTACAGAACAGAAGAGATAAAACCCATGTATAATGCAATCAATATTTTGAATAAATACCTTAAATACATATGGATCTCCATACTTTGTAATATGGCTTCACATGAACTGCTGGTTGTAAAATAATAAAAAATGCTACTATAGTCTAATAGCCACTCTGCTCTGTAGCAGGAGAATGCAACTGTCTCTGGTACGACTGCAGCTCCTACCATTTCATACATTGGGAAGGAGGATTCATTTATGCAATGATCACTATTGTAATAGCACTCTCTTTTCTCCCTCAAAAATGTGTAATAAATTGTTTTTTAAAGGTGGCAGATCTTTCTTATCTGTGCTGTCCAGTAACAGTTAACAAAAAATACCTGTTTCATGGTGCACTCGTTAAACTTATTGGTGCAGAAATATGGGCATAGACCAAAGCAATGATGTTATTTTCAAGAGGGTGGGAAGGTAACGAGTTTCAGTTAGAAAAAGGAGAAAATAGATACAGGGCATTTTTTTTCTTTCACTTTTTTCAGAAGGTAACATGAACAATGAGGAGAGTTAAAGAGAATTTGGGGAAAAAAGTTCTTCATATTGTTTTGTATAACATTTTTATTTAAGGGATGTGTAATAGTAACAGCTGCTTTGCATAATCAACTCAGTTACCATACTCAAGTGTTTCAAGTGTTTAATACATAGAAACTGTTAGTTATATGCTTGGGCTCCAATGACTGTTGGTGTTTGCCATTGAGTTTGAGATGTTTGCAATGTTTTGAAAACCAGACTTTCCTTCTGGTGAGAAGGAATAGAAGAACATTTATTTCAAGGTACAATAATACTATTTTCATTAATTAGGCCACATGTTAGCTGTTCTGCATTAAATCAAAATAACTGATTTTTTTTCTTACTATATCTCTTTCCTAACATTTTCCTGTTGGCTCTGATGTTGGTTTCTACATGTTACTCTCAAAGGTGTGATTTAATATAAATATTTGTTACTCAATGGTTTTTTTAAAAGAAAAGAAAGTAGTGAAGGTAGTATAGGGAATATCCTTTTCTGTGAGTTTAGAGAACACAGAGAAACTGCAATATGCACAATGTATCAAAACAATGGTAAACCACATTAGAAAAAAGCATGGAGGAAGATTAGAGCTAGAAGTCACCTCGCCCAGTACTTCTTACTTTTGTTTCAAATACTATTGGTTCTAGGGTGACCAGATGTCCCAATTTTATAGGGACAGTCCCGATTTTTGGGTCTTTTTCTTATATAGGCTCCTATTACTCCCCACCCCCTGTCCCGATTTTTCACACTTGCTGTCTGGTCACCCTAATTGGTTCCCAAACTTTTAGAGTGAGCAATGTACCCGCTTCTTAGCTTCACATGTGCTCATTTAATTATGGGTGCTTTAGTAAGTGCCAGGCATGTATTGTGGGTTGGTCAATAAATGCAGTTGCTCCACTGAGTTCTGCAGTGTTAAAGCTATCTTTTGATGTATGTACTACAAGCAGGGGCCTGATTAAATCCCACATTTGGAAAATGGAAGCACTCTGCTGTTAAATGATCAGCTATCACATGGAAATGGGACTGAGATACATTTATTGGATTACATTTTATAGTTTATCTAAGGCAGGACAGAGCCCCAAGGGTGAAATCCTGGCCCTATTGAAGTGGGTTGACTGAGCACAAATGGGGTGAGGATTCCCAGCTGTTCTAAAGGTGGAGCTGTCACTGATAAATACATGAATGATCATTAGTACTTGTGGGACAGTGTCCAGGGCCAGAGGTTCTGAGGCTTCACCCATGACCCAAAATCTACCCAAAGTATTTTCCACTGTTCTAGCCCCTAAAATGCTGTGAAATATAATATGCAGTGTTGTAGCCATGTTGGTCCCAGGATATTAGAGAGCAAAGGTGGGTAACAGCTTCTGTTGGTGAGAGAGACAAGCTTTTGAATTTGCACAGAGCTCTTCTTCAGGATCTGGGTAAGCTCAAAAGCTTGTCTCTCTCACCAACAGAAGTTGGTCCAATAAAAGATATTACCTCACCCACCCTGTGAAATATAATGCAAGTTTATTGTGCCATACATGGCCAAAGTCCGTGTTTATATTCAGTATCCAGAGCTGCACATTAAAAATAATTCAAACATTCTTTTTGACATTTTGACATATCTTCTGCATAAATATTGATTTTTTGTGCTAAATATTCAATAAACCTAATTGCTGTAGCTATTTACAAATGATTGGTTATCTCCACAACCAGAATGGCCACAAACTTCTTTTTTAATGAAAGCTTGATTCTGTAGACAAAGTTTGTACACCTTATCTCCCTACTCTCCAAAATATGTTTTGTGGATTCACTTCCAAGTCTCTACCCCAGCATTGAGAATTTCTCTAGTAGAACAAGCAACTAACAAACAATCTCAAGAGTGTAGGGGTGTGGTGGTTTTTTGATCTGGCAAACCAGTTCCTGACATTTAAGTACAACCATTTTGCTTTGTTACATTACAAAAAGAGGTGTTTCTCCTCAAATGACAGTTTCTGGTTTAGTAAGCAGACCTAAGGGTCTTGCCTCCAAATTTTCCTATTGTAGACATCTATCAGCACCAGTGCAGCTCTGCCAGTGTTAGTAATAGAGAGTGCTGTAGACAGAGAACAGGTGATTTTATCACTGTCATCTAAGCCTATGGATTTAGACAGCATGGTGGTGAAAAAAATCTGTGCCCTAGCTACACTAGCTCTTCCAGTGTCACTATCTTTGGTGGAACATTTTCCCAATATAGATGTGCCCAACTATCGTTTTCTTTGTTAAGCACATTGATTAGTCTGTGGCTGTTTATAACTGCCTGGTTTTCTTAAGTATTTAAGGGAGGGTCAGCAGCCTAATGGCATCATGTTCCACAAACAGTGGGAAAGTTTTAGAGGGATTTTTTGGGGAGGCGTGCAGGGTGGGGGGATGTGGAGGGTTGGAAATAAGAAGAGTCAATTTAAATTAACATTTTTGACATATTCCTTTTGATTTTCCTATTTTTATAAAGAATTAGCAAACTTGCAAAGAAGTAGAAGTCTTTTTGTCTGGAAAAAAAATGTGTGTGTTTCTGGAAGCCAGGGAGGAATTCAAGATAAGAGCCTATTTTCTTCTTCTTTTTATACAGTTTCACCAGTGGTGAACACAGAAATACTGAACTGCACATGGGACTCCTAAATGACATCTAACTTTCCCCCTTCCCTATAAATAGTCTGACTGAGGATTAAAAACCCTCTGTATAGATGACTGATAATCAGACACACTTAACAGCTGAAGGCATAAATGTGGTATGGGTCTGGAATGAATCAGAGTCATTCATATGATAGCTCTTTATCCTTGGTGAGATGAGCTGACCTCAGTCCAATTCCTGCTGGAGATGTTCCATGTTACAAAATCCACCACCACAGTTGGCCCCCTTCTTGGTAGTCTTAGCAGGAGTGTGAAGGAATCAAATGCTATGGAAAACGAACATAACATAACAATGGCCATACTGGGTCAGACCAAAGGTCCATCAAGTCCAGTATTCTGTCTTCTGAGAGTGGCTAATGCCAGGTGCCCAGAGGGAAAGAATAGAACAGGTAATCATCAAGTGATCCATCCCCTGTAGCCCATTCCCAGCTTCTAGCAAACAGAGGCTAGGGATACCATCCCTGCCCATCCTGGCTAATAGCCATTGATGGACCTACCCTCCATGAATTTATCTAGTTCTTTTTTGAACCTCGTTATAGTCTTGGCCTTCACAACATCCTCTGGCAAGGAGTTCCACAGGTTGACTGTGCGTTGTGTGAAAAAATACTTATTTTTGTTTGTTTTAAACCTACTGCCTATTAATTTTATTTGGTGACCCTTAATTCATGTGTTATGAGAAGGAGTAAATAACACTTTCTTATTTACTTTCTCCACACCAGTCATGACTTTATAGATGTCTATCATATCCCCGCTTAGTCGTCTTTTTTCCAAGCTGAAAAGTATCAGTCTTATTAATCTCTCCTCATACAGAAACTGTTCCACACCCTAATCATTTTTTGTTGCCTTTTTCTGAACCTTTTCCAATTCCAATATATCTTTTATGAGAGGGGGCGACCACATCTGCACACAGAATTCAAGATGTGAGTGTACCATGGATTTATACAGAGGCAATATGATATTTTCTGTCTTCTTATCTAGCCCTTTCTTAGTGATTCCCAACATTCTGTTTGCTTTTTTTTGACTGCCACTGCACATTGAGTGGGTGTTTTCAGAGAACTGTCCACCCTGGTTCCCATTGCCGTAAGTTAGAATAAGGCCAGAAGGACTGAGCCCGTACAGCCTCTCAGCACAGAGGATTCCAAAGCTCTTTATAAATCATACAGAGGAATTGCTTCTCCCACTGCTGAATTAGACCCTCTGGAGTGAAATATGGTTACAAAATAGTTAGGAATAGCAAGTGAAAAAGAACACCACATTCCGTTTAAAGAAAATAAAGCTAAAAAAGGCTGCAGGATAAAGAAGAAATTGGTATAAGAATGACTATATAATTCATCACATGTCCCTTCACTGGAACTGCCTGTGACTGTGGTACAGAAAGAGTTAGAACTGAAATATGAAGCCTGGAACACTGCACATCTCAATTCAAAGGAATTGTGACTTTCCCATCCAGCCACTGGATGTCACCATTGTTACACGAGACAAGGTAGGTGAGGTAATAAGTTTTATTGGACCAGCTGCTCTTGGCAAGAGACAAGCTTTCGAGTTTACAGAGAGCTCTTCTTCAGGACTGGGAAACGTACTCAGAGTGTCATAGCTAAGTACAAGGTGGAACAGATTGTTTAATATAATTAGTTAACACATATTGCAAGGCATCATTCGAGGTGTAGTGGCCCGTTAACACCCCTCCAATCATAGGGGAGAAAGGAAGGGAGTGGGAAGGAAAGGCAGCTGGGGGCGGATGTTGTTAATGGGTTATAGATCATTGTAATAAACCATAAATCCAGTGTCTATTCCGTCCATGATTTTTAGTGTCTAGCAAAGTTATAAATTGTTACATGTAAGTGACACATAGTAAGTGTATAGATGAAGGAACCGTTAGACAATTGGGCAAGTTTTATTTTAAGAAATCAGTTAGACTGTTGGTTTCTCAGATACTACAGCAAATAGATGCTATGCTATAGAAGACCCAAAGAGAAAATGAATTTCTATGAATCGGACATGTTCTTCTTTGTGGGCATCTTTCTACTGCTTCTGCCCATTTGATGGGTCTTGTTCTCCTTCCTTTCATTCTGGTAGGCAACTGCATGGACTTGCAATGACGAGGCAGAGACGTTGGTGCTGGAGGATAGGTCTGGAGTCAGTGTCTAGGGTAATAGTGCCTAATGAGGGCAGGAACCAAGGTAAGCATGTCCTGCATTATTACCAAGGTAAGCATGTCCTGGAATTGCGGTAGCACCTCGGAGCCCCAGTCATGGACTCAGGACTCCATTGTGCTACATTCTGTACAAACCCAGAACAAAAGATGGTTCCTGCACCAAAGAGTTTACAATTGAAGTATAAGACAAGAGAGCAGGTGGATACAGACAGACATATGGGGGAGCACAAAGAAGCAATGAGACCATGATGGTCAGCATGATAGGCCATGGTCTTAGCACACCAGCTGCCTAACTGTTGTCATTTTTTTGTAGGCATCACAGCACAGGAGAGTTTTGAGGAGAGATTTGAAGTAAGACAACAAATTGGCTTTGCAGATGTTTTTGGGGAGCTCCTCCCATTTGTTACCTGCACAAAATTCTCTGTTACTCGCACACTCTAGTGGCACCCACCCGTACCCTTCTGTGGGCTCAGGGCGTAACCTTACACTCCGCAGGTTTGCGGAGTCTTTTACCAGTGAAAGAGTCTTACACAGTAATATCCTACTTAACCTCTATTTATTAACAATCACCAAAACAGAATGCACACACTAAGCATACAATGCTCACCACTCCCAATAAGGCAGATGAACTTCTCCTGATGGCCAGTCAGAATCAGGTCATCTGGGGAACTCCAGCTTCTGCACAGTGTCATTGGCAGGGTGTTGAGGTCTGGCAGCTCTGATGTTGGAGCTGTGTCCGAATTGGTTCCAAAGAACTTCCTTTTGGACCCAATTCATATAGTGAAACTTGAGTCCTGCTTAGCTATACCTTAACCGATCATTTTACTAAAGTATTAGTAAACAATTCTCTACCCAGTCCTAACATATTGTAAAACAATTCTTTAACCAATCATACCCCACCACCTTAATTGATTTACACCTAGCAAAATTAGTTATGCAATAGACAGAAACAATCAAAGAACCATACAGAGATCATACAAATAAACAATAGAGAAGTAGGGACCATAAAGGCAAAACAATAGAAGTATAGATTTTACAATCACAACTGTTGATAAATGATTTCTTGCCAGACAGAATGCTATCAAACACAGTTTTCTTTAACCGTCTTAAGATTTGTTTCTTTATCTGGTGATGGTGGGTACTATTAGGACCGGAGTGCCTTCTTTAACAGCCTGATATTACATTGTTTTAATGTAATTTAGATGGAATGTGAGGATGTGGCTGTCTGCTTCTTAGGTAGGGTTGCCAACTTTTTAATCACACAAAACCAAACACCCTTGCCCTGCCCCCTTCCCCGCCCCTTCTATGAAGCCACGACCCTGCCCTGCCCCTTCTCTGAGGCCCCACCCTCCGCTCACTCCATCCCCTCTCCCTCCATCACTCGCTCTTCCCCACCTGCACTCACTTTCACCAGGCTGGGGCAGGGGGTTGGGGTACGGGAGGAGGTGAGGGCTCCGGCTGGGGGTGCGGGCTCCAGGATGGGGCTGGGATGAGATGTTTGGGGTGTAGGAGGGGGCTCCGGCCTGGGACCGAGGGGTTTGGAGTGCCGGAGAGGGATCAGGGCTGGGGCATGGGGTTGGGCTGTGGGAGGGGTGTGGGCTCTGGGAGGAAGTTTGGGTGTGGGAGAGGGCTCAGGGCCAGGGCAGGGGGTTGGGGTGTGGGAGGGGGGGAGGGGTGTGGGCTCTGGCTGGGCGGTGCTTACCTCAGGTGGCTCCCAGAAGCAACCGGCATGTCCCTCCGGCTTCTAGGCTCACGGGCAGACAGGTGACTCCACGTGCTGCCCCTGCCTGCAGGCACCCATTGGCTGCGGTTCCCAGCCAATGGAAGTGCAGAGTTGGCGCTCGGGACAGGGGCAGTTTGCAAAGAGCCCCTGGCCACCCTTGCACCTAGGAGCTGGATATGCCAGGTAGGGAGCCTGCCTTAGCCCCGCTGCGCTGCCGACTGGACTTTTAGCGGCCTATTAAAATCTCCCAGTTTGCTTTCAGTAGTCAGCGGGAGATTGCTGCCGATTCTGATAGACTCCCGGTCAGTCCAGAAGGTTTGGCAACCCTATTCTTAGCTCTTGGCTGCTGCTCTCCTAATATGGCTGCAGAAAAAGGCCTCAAACCTTACAATGTGGCTCCAGGAAAAGGCTTTATCCTTACACATGTTGAGGGGAGCATGGGAGAAAGACAAGCACCTTTGCACTGAAAGTTTAACAGGTGAGAGGCTGGTATCTCTGGCAGAGTAGAGGCATCTGAGCTTTTGTTTCTGTGTCTGCATGTCTCACCATCAACTTAAAATTAACATGCCAAAATATCATCCCTTCCCATTCTCCTGTTTCTCTGTTGTTGTGGATCCATCTCCCCGCCACTCAAGTCTGTTAATCTTGCTTTTGTCTTTGATTGTGCCCTCTCTCTTGACCTGCATATCTAGGCTGTGTTTAAATGTTACTGCTTCTTCCCTCATTCCATCTGTAGGACCCCAACCTTTAATCTCTCTGTGCACACAGATAAAACTATTGTACATGTAAGCAGAGTCAGGATGAGCTCTACCCTGACATCTGGTGGTGAATTATGGCGAGTGTGGAAAAGAACTCCAGGGGCGGATCTTGTTTGCATAGGCCCACCCACACGCATAGCATGAGCCCACAGCAACCGAAAGTGGTTACTTTGGCTGGTGTGGGATCCCCAGTTTCTCCGTTATTGGGGCAGGAAGAATAAAGTTTTGTTACCCTGATTCTGTGAATCAAGGCCAGTGGAACTGTTGTATGACAGAAGGACTGAGTGAATCCTTCACCATTACCTAAATAGCATTTGCTTGTCAAGGGGCATGGGTTACAAAACCCAGTGAATTGAGAGAGGATGGGGACAGGTATTTGTACCTAATGGTATGGGCCCCCCTCTGAGGGTTTGAAGCACCAATTGCACCGCCTCCTCTCTCCACTGTTGAATGTCAGAGCTAACTTTGATTCCCTTAGGAGTCTAGTTACAGGCTGCTGAGCTGAATTCACTTTGGGCCAATGGTGCACCAGCACTGGGGCTCCCCTACTATACTATGAGCTAAAATCACTAAGAGCTGAAATCACAAAAGAGCTGATGTTATTAAGAGCTGAGATCACTGAGTGCTGTGTTAACTAGTGGGGGAGCCTGAAGCTATATTGCTCAGCAGCTGGCGGAGCAATTTGTGGGGACGACTGGAGGAGCAGTGAGCGGCGTGGAGCCTTGCGGGGCCGGTTGGAGTGGCCCAAGGAACGGCGAGCGGAGCCGTTTGCGGGGACGGCTGGAACGGCTCACAGGTCGGTGAGCGGAGCGGAGCGGAGCGGAGCGGAGCAGCTTGTAGAGCGGAGCAGTTCGTGGGCTGGCAGGAAAGTGGACTGGCTCCTGGTAAAGGCTGCGGCGGAACCCCCACGGAGAAACAGACGGCTGGCCAGCCTTGGATCACGTAAGGTGCCCCTTAACACCCTGCGTGCCCCCCCCCTTTTTTTACTCTGGGGCTGCACTGACCAGGGACAGAGACTTTGGGGGTTGTTGGACTTTTGGGACTTTGAGGGTTGCTGGACCCAAGAGACTTTGGGGGTGTTGGACTTTGGGGACTCTGGGTGATTTTTGGGTTGCTGGATTCAAGAACCAAAGGGAAAGGACACAGCCCCATTTGCTGGGGTGGGTTTTGCTCATGGTTTGTGTTATAAATCCTGTTTGTGGTGTTTTTTCCAATTTTATGCTGATGTCGTTTACCTCATGTTATTAAACATTTTCTGCTACACTCAGACTCCGTGCTTGCGAAAGGGGAAGTATTGCCTCTTAGAGGTACCCAGGGGGGTGGTATGTAATTGTCCCAGGTCACTGGGTGGGGGCTCGAGCCGGTTTTGCATTGTGTTATTAAAACGGAACCCCTAGATACAGAACCCGGCCCTTGTTGCTGCCAACTTAGATGGGCAGAAGGGTTACATTTTTGGGGGCTCGTCCGGGATCCCTGGGTCAGTACCCCTCGCAAGCACCTGTTGAGTGTTCTACTGCATTGGGAAACAATTGTGGTTATATTTTGAGGAAATTACTGTTTGTATAATGGCTAATATGTCAGGTTTGTTGGGCCCCGGCCCTGCAGCCTCTAGCTCAGGGGCCGCAGCCTCAGCCAATGATTGGGCAAAAGCACTGGGGCAAATATTGGAAAGGGTTGTGCTGTCCCAGGCTATGTTAAACTCTTGTCGTGAGTTAAGATTATTTGCTGGGGCAAAGGAGTTCGAACCCTGGTTGGAGCATACCACTGAAATGCTGCAGGAGTGGGCCGTACCTGAAGCAAAAAAGCGAAGATGTCTAATAGAGAGCCTTAGTGGCCCAGCATTAGATGTGATTCGCACCCTAAAGCTCATTGACCCTGGGGTCAGTGTGAAGGACTGCCTAGAGGCCCTTGATCATACCTTTGGGAGCGTAGAGGGCCCTGAAGACAGTTACTGTAAGTTCCTTAATTCCCGACAGCAAATTGGCGAGAAGATTTCAGCCTATATACAGAGGCTGGAGAGACTGCTTCAGAGAGCTGTCATAAGGGGAGCAGTGACTGCTGAACAGATGGATCGAACCAGACTGGCTCAAATTGTAAGAGGAGCTCAGTATCAGAACCCGATTCTACTCCATCTCCGGCTAAAAGAACGACGGGAACATCCCCCAAGTTATTCCCAGCTAATAAAGGAGGTCAGAGAAGAGAAAGAAAGGCAGGCTGCCAGCGAGTTTTGGGAAGCCCAAACATTTACTTTTGGCAGCTAGCAAATATATGAAATGTAAATGTCCATTCTGCATCTTCTGTGGAGCTGAAATATTTTTATAAAATGGAAAAAATATTCCTAGAATTGGAATTAGAGTTTACATATTGCAGTGTGCTAGGGAACAAAATGGGCTCTTTCTCCTACTTGAAGCTAGTAGTTCCCATTCTCTCTTTGTTGCTTTCCAATGAATTATTGGATGGATACCTACACACTTTTCCTTGGCTTTTGTTGGTTCTCTGAGTATTTATTTTTTAATCTTCTTGGTTTTTTTACTCTATATTTTTTTCTCTCACTTATCTCAGTAAAACCTTCCTACTAACCAGAAAAGTACATGCAGCTCTGAGGATGGTGGCATAGGCCATACATAAGTCAAAGGGCATCTTTGGGAAGCTAGGCCTGAGGTGTTTTCATGGAACTAAGGGCTTTGGGAGCAAAGAGAAACTTGAGCCTGCAGCCCTGTATGTGTGAGTAGCTCCCACAGCTGGCTGCAAGAGGGGCTACTATGGGATCAGAGCAGGAAGACAGGCAGTTTTCATGGAGCCAGTCATCTCTACTTTACCTCTATCCATGGCACTTGGATACTACAGTGGTGAGGGTCATAAAAGTACCTAGTGTGGTGGGAGTCCATGGTGTTCATTATAGAACAATGTTCTAATTCTGTATTCATAGGCGTAACATAGACACCTTGTCTACCTCTGACATAGACATATTTGGGGTGAAAGTTCTATCAATAGTATAAAATTAAGCTAGTGCCACTTAGTTTTACTATTAAGATCTCTGTGAGAGATGACGGCACTCAACATTTGGGAGGCAGGGGTCCTCAAGCAGAACTGTCCAGAGTGAGGCCAATGAAGAGAAAATACAAACATGTTTAGATGCCTGAGCATGCACAGCAAGTGTTCCAGAATAACTTCTTCATTCCTCCTATCAAAATACAGGGGACTTTACAAGTGGCCCTTACTCCCATTATCACTGAATGGAAGGTTGAATTGGTCTCATTCCTGCAAAATATCTATTTCAAAACATTCTGTTTGCAAAGTTCCTTTTTAAAAAAACTTTCCAGTGATTGATATTTAGGCCAGAGGTAGAAATAAAGGAAATTCAAAAACATTTCCTATTTTTATTGCTTCAGGTAGCCAAGGCCTCCTAACTTTTGTTGTATCAGTGCTCATGAAGGACAATTTGGAGTTCTAAGATTAACCCTGGGAGTTCCACTATTCCTATTCTAGCTTTTATTTTTTTAATTCTGTGTGTGTGTGTATATATACAGTTCTCTTGTAAGATACTCTACAGAACAGAAGAGATAAAACCCATGTATAATGCAATCAATATTTTGAATAAATACCTTAAATACATATGGATCTCCATACTTTGTAATATGGCTTCACATGAACTGCTGGTTGTAAAATAATAAAAAATGCTACTATAGTCTAATAGCCACTCTGCTCTGTAGCAGGAGAATGCAACTGTCTCTGGTACGACTGCAGCTCCTACCATTTCATACATTGGGAAGGAGGATTCATTTATGCAATGATCACTATTGTAATAGCACTCTCTTTTCTCCCTCAAAAATGTGTAATAAATTGTTTTTTAAAGGTGGCAGATCTTTCTTATCTGTGCTGTCCAGTAACAGTTAACAAAAAATACCTGTTTCATGGTGCACTCGTTAAACTTATTGGTGCAGAAATATGGGCATAGACCAAAGCAATGATGTTATTTTCAAGAGGGTGGGAAGGTAACGAGTTTCAGTTAGAAAAAGGAGAAAATAGATACAGGGCATTTTTTTTCTTTCACTTTTTTCAGAAGGTAACATGAACAATGAGGAGAGTTAAAGAGAATTTGGGGAAAAAAGTTCTTCATATTGTTTTGTATAACATTTTTATTTAAGGGATGTGTAATAGTAACAGCTGCTTTGCATAATCAACTCAGTTACCATACTCAAGTGTTTCAAGTGTTTAATACATAGAAACTGTTAGTTATATGCTTGGGCTCCAATGACTGTTGGTGTTTGCCATTGAGTTTGAGATGTTTGCAATGTTTTGAAAACCAGACTTTCCTTCTGGTGAGAAGGAATAGAAGAACATTTATTTCAAGGTACAATAATACTATTTTCATTAATTAGGCCACATGTTAGCTGTTCTGCATTAAATCAAAATAACTGATTTTTTTTCTTACTATATCTCTTTCCTAACATTTTCCTGTTGGCTCTGATGTTGGTTTCTACATGTTACTCTCAAAGGTGTGATTTAATATAAATATTTGTTACTCAATGGTTTTTTTAAAAGAAAAGAAAGTAGTGAAGGTAGTATAGGGAATATCCTTTTCTGTGAGTTTAGAGAACACAGAGAAACTGCAATATGCACAATGTATCAAAACAATGGTAAACCACATTAGAAAAAAGCATGGAGGAAGATTAGAGCTAGAAGTCACCTCGCCCAGTACTTCTTACTTTTGTTTCAAATACTATTGGTTCTAGGGTGACCAGATGTCCCAATTTTATAGGGACAGTCCCGATTTTTGGGTCTTTTTCTTATATAGGCTCCTATTACTCCCCACCCCCTGTCCCGATTTTTCACACTTGCTGTCTGGTCACCCTAATTGGTTCCCAAACTTTTAGAGTGAGCAATGTACCCGCTTCTTAGCTTCACATGTGCTCATTTAATTATGGGTGCTTTAGTAAGTGCCAGGCATGTATTGTGGGTTGGTCAATAAATGCAGTTGCTCCACTGAGTTCTGCAGTGTTAAAGCTATCTTTTGATGTATGTACTACAAGCAGGGGCCTGATTAAATCCCACATTTGGAAAATGGAAGCACTCTGCTGTTAAATGATCAGCTATCACATGGAAATGGGACTGAGATACATTTATTGGATTACATTTTATAGTTTATCTAAGGCAGGACAGAGCCCCAAGGGTGAAATCCTGGCCCTATTGAAGTGGGTTGACTGAGCACAAATGGGGTGAGGATTCCCAGCTGTTCTAAAGGTGGAGCTGTCACTGATAAATACATGAATGATCATTAGTACTTGTGGGACAGTGTCCAGGGCCAGAGGTTCTGAGGCTTCACCCATGACCCAAAATCTACCCAAAGTATTTTCCACTGTTCTAGCCCCTAAAATGCTGTGAAATATAATATGCAGTGTTGTAGCCATGTTGGTCCCAGGATATTAGAGAG
>NW_020692430.1:0-2620 GCF_002925995.2 Terrapene triunguis
GTTCATAGTGCTCCCTTCGAATCTTAAACTCTAGGAAAACACACTCCTTGCCCACAGTTAGCAACATGCCCCCAGGGGCCCCCTCTCTCCGAGACTAGAAGCCCTGGAACTTTTAGCCATGGCAACCGGTCCCAAGTTGTAATTACAGGAAGGCAATAGTACCTTGGACGATGAGGTCAACTTCTGACTTTGTTAGTTGGCCACTGCCCCCGCTCCCAGTCCAGAGGACCTCGCAGATGTACTTCCCCGTGTCCTTCCGAGTCACCGAAGTGAAATGAATCCCCGTGGGTGTGAACTGAGCACGGTCTTTGTAGGGGTCTGCAGAGAAAGGGGAGACAGTGAGAAGCTGAGAGCACTTGGAGGTGGAGAAATACAAGTGAGAGCCAGAACAGGCTGCTGGTGTGGAGAAGGGGAGGAAGGGCAGCCCCAAGAACCAACCTCAGAGCAGAGAGCAGGGTAAGGAGAAGAGCAGTTCAAATACAACAAGAGGTCTCCCTATTGCAGAAGGAAGCTACACGCCCCTATGTCCACTAGCCAAGCCAGCCCAATCACAGCTGGCCGGGGGATGGAGGGGTTTGTTGCAGGGTTTAAGGAATGGGTTCTGTTATGCTGCTGGCAGATATGAACTAGTTAGTGAGCAGATTATTCCACCCCATTTCTTTCCTCGTAGCTTTTCCCACGAGAGCTCGGTGCTTTTTAAGAAATTAGTTAGCAGTGGTAAAGCTGATTCCAGGCAAAGCAATCTAGAACGCTGTGTGTGGTTACACCAGTCACATTAAAAGACTGTTCTCAAACTGTTCAGCTGATATGGCTGAGCGACAAAGGGGTCTGCAGAAGGCGAGGAAGCCATCGCTAGGACAGAGGACACAAAATGGCTGGTTGGTTCTCGCCTGTCTTCGTAACACCTCAGCACATCTGTACACCACAGCTCAGCCATGGTAGCATCAGTGCATGCTGGGATTCCTGAAACACCTACCCCAGAGGGTCCAGCTCTGTTACTAGGAGAAGGCTAATTTCCAGATGTGAAGCACTGCACTGCGGGAAACAGTAGCTGAATCGGGGTAACTGCTGCCAATGCCTGTGGCTTCCTGCCCGTATTGGGACGTTACAGACTGAACTGGTTCAGAAGGACCTGAGCTAAAGACCTCACTTCGGATCAGGGTGGATAAAATCAATGATTTAAAAAAGAGTTTTTAATTTAAATTGGATACAGAATTATTTTCAAAAATAAACCTATTTAAAAATAAATTTGAAATTATTACAACCTGTATTAAGGCCAAACTTACTATCGTCTATTAAAATCATTTAAATTAAACTTTTAAAAAATGAACAGTATGTTCACTGCTGAAGTTTTAAAGACAGTCAGATCACTGAACTGGTGGAAGTCACACGCTAAAGTCTTGAAGCCAGAGTTTATTGACATGCTGAACCAGCTTTGGACAGCAGTAGCTTCTTCTGCACATGCAGAGAGAATTTTTTTCCCCATTTCAGTTTATTAACTAATTCATCTGAATAACTCATTCATTCATTAAACCGATTGAGAGCTGAAAAAGTAGAAAAGCTTGTTTTCTTCTTGCAGTCTATGAATAAAAAGTAGCTGTAAGAGAATGAGATCTACTAGCTTTAAAACCTTCCCATGGTGACCAGAAACAATCAGTTCAATTCGCTAAACTACAGATAATACTTTCTTTGTTTAATAAATCAGTTTTAAATGCTAAACATACTGTCAAACTTTTCTTATTTATCCAGTGCATGGAAGGCAGTTTTATTTAACTGCTTAAAAAAATGTTTAAATGCTGATTTTGTGCCTTTTTATTTGAATTCCAATCTCCATCCGAACAGAGCTTGACACAAATCAATCACAAAAAATTTTAATTAAGTAAATAAGAAATGCATAATTCCCCATTTTCAAACAATAAAAAATGTAATCTTTAAGAATTTGAAGAACTGTATGTTAAGCTATACAATTGCTTAACTAAATGTGGATCCACCTGCTTAGCAAAGAGCACCAGCAAACTTGGGGTAAAGCTATATTTAGTTGCAAATTAACATATTTTAACGACTACCAATTACTAAAAATCAATGCTTCTTTAGAAAAATAACCATGGGGTGGAGGCAGCCTCCCAATTCAATGGGTGAACTATACTAAGCTACTGAGGGGGCACCAACCACCTGCAGCAGCACCCCAGCACTAAAACTTTAATCCCGGCCCTGGTGTGGTGGAGTGGGCTGGAGAGTGAGTCTGCCCCACACTCGTCCCCACAGCTAGGGTTGTCAACTTTCTAATAGCAGAAAACCAAACACCCCTGCCCCACCCCTTCTCCAAGGCCCCGCCCCTGCCCACTCCATCCCCCCCTCTCTCCCTCCCTCACTCTCCCCGACCCTTGCTCATTTTCACCAGGCTGGGGCAGGGGGTTGGAGTGCAGAATGGGGTGCTTGCTCTGGGGTGGGGATGGGGATGAGGGCTTTGGGGCGCTGGAGAGGGCTCTGGGCTGGAGTTGAGGGGTTTGGAGTGTGGGGGGGGGCTCCAGGCTGGGTCATGGGGGTGCGGTGTGGAAAGGGCAGGGGGTGAAGGCTCTGGGGTGGGGCCGGGGATGAGGGATTTGGGGTGCTGGAGGGA
>NW_020692431.1:0-5705 GCF_002925995.2 Terrapene triunguis
GAGTGCAAAATCTGAACAGAACTCATGTGGCTGCTGACTTTGTTTGAACAGAGAAGGGGAGAAAGAACAAATGGTTCAGCAAAGCTTGATATCTGTCAGCGTAAAGCTAAACTCTGAATTTCCAAAAAGCCCTGTTATGTGAAACTCTGGAGCATCCCCGGCTCTGAGGTCCTGATCTAATTGCCATTGAATGGTTCCCATTGGCTACACAGAGCTGAGGGTGCTCATGGAAACTCTGAGAATCAGGTCAGAGGTATCTAAAAGTCTCAAACCAGAGGCTAAATTCTATTCCTGACTGCTTCAAAAGTAAATCACCTGGGGGTGAAATCCTGACTCTACTGAAGTCAATGGGTGTTTTGCTACGGACTTCAGCAGAGGTAGAGTTTCATTCCTGATTCCTAAACCTGTGAGTTAGCCAAAAGATCATACTTCCTCTGACCCTTTAATTCAATACCTGTTGTCAAACTTCTTCACAGCTATGTTTTTCAACTATGAATTGTGTTTCTTTATTCCCTGAAGGCATATGTGAAGGATAATATAAGTATGCAAAACATAGGGCTTGATTCTCATTTCCACTAAAACCCCTTCACACTATTCTGGCTGTGTAAAGGGGAATTAAAGTGGGTGTAAATTACATTAACATCAGGGGTATAATGGCGACTTAATGTAAATGAGAATGTGACCCATAGCTTTGCTAAATATCCCTATGATACATCAATCCACTATTGTTAAAAACAATCTAGCCAGTTAAAAAAGTAAATAAATATAAAAAAATGGGCCAAGTTTACCATTGGCATAAGCAGGCACAAGTTGGCTTCAACAAAATTACCCCCATTTATGCCAGTGGCTAAATATTTTTAAAGTAAAAGCAAAACAAATACACACCATAAATGCACCATAAAATAGGATAGCTGTTTTGAAATACAGTGTTGATACTTACTTAAACTTCCTGCATGGTCAGCAATATAACTCAAACACTGAAAATCAGAGCATTTAAAAAGAAAACCATATTAGTAGAGTAAAATATTAATATTCCTTCCCAGTATTATAAATCCAGCCAATTGAGCCTTTAAGAGACGTTTCAGTGTTCATTGGAGCAAGGACCATAAGTGTTTTCGACCATGTTAATACTATCTGTAAAAATGCATAAAGTAGTTAATTTATGTATAGAACTCCTTCCAAGAGATAGAAAGGTGAAATCCTTGTGTAATATTACTCTTGTGGAGTGTTTTATTAAAGCAGAAGAGAGACAGAGAGATTTGGGCCCAGATTGGTTTTTTAAAGTTATGGATGCTCCTCTTTTCATTTTTGTTACTTCCCTGGGCGTGTACTAGAACAGATCGATTGGCTGCATGGTTCGTGGTTTGAAAAACATCCAAAATACACAATAGGAGGGGTTTGGTTCTAGGAAAACTTGAATGTGCATTTCAGACCCAACACTGGAATTTCCTTCGTAGCTACAGATAGGATTGGGAATAAATATTGTGCACAAGGCTGTAACAAGGCATTGCCATTCTAGATCAGATCAGTGGCCTATTGTGACACAGAGGGCTCTTGGGCAAAGGGTCCCTTGTTCTGCACAAACTCACTACAAATGTCTCAGACCTAACAATCTCACTACACCAAATATGTCTTGCAGGCTATTTATCTATAGGAAGTAATATGAAAGGAATCCACAGAAAGCTCATAACTATCACGACTCAATCACTATGAGATGTACGTATGGGTAATATTTAAGGAATAATATAACTATACTGAAAGTATATTTTTGATCTTGGAGTAAAAGTTAGTCACCGGGGGATTTTGGGTACGTCTACACAGCGAAGAAAAACCCATGGCTGGGCCATGCCAGCTGACTCAGGTTCAGGCTGCGGGGCTATTTCTTGCTGTATAGACTTCTGGGCTCTGGGACTCTTCCACCCTGCATAGTCCTAGAGCAGCATTTCTCAAATGCAGCCACAAGGTTTTTTTTCCTGCAGCTATGACAGTCTCCTGGGCAGAGATGGAGGAGGGGCCAAAGCAGAGGCCCCTCCCTGCAGTGCCCAGAAGCTCCAAGGGTGGGCTTCAGCCCCACCCCCGCCCATCTTCAGCCACAGAGCTCAGGGAGTGGGCCTCAGTCCTCCTCCCCTGGCTCAGCCAGAGGCTCCGGGATGGGCTTCAGCCCCCCATTTCAGCCTTGGGGCTCTGTTGGTGGGCTCGTGCTCCAGCCCTCCTCCCCTAGCTTCAGCTGTGGGGCTCTGGGCTTCAGCCCCCTGGGGTGGCAGGGCTTCGGGCTTCAGCCTGCCCCCCAGAGCCGTGGGTCTCTGGCTCGGGGCTTCATCAGAGCTCTCCTTACTGGGCGCTGTTGTCAAGAGGCAAGGAGTGGGGTGATCCTGGGGTGCGAGGTCACAGGAGGGAGCTTAGGGCAATGGGGGGGAAGCAGTGGGGCCCAGGGGGCAGGGGAGGCAGCGGGGGTCAGGGGGATCTGTGGGAGGCCGGGGGAGGCAGCAGGGGCCGAGGCACCAAAATACAACCTTACACTATTTTTATTATTGAGTGCAAAAAACACCTTACATAAATAAATTACAATGATTTGGACATGCATTTGTGCATATTTATTTGCTTTTCCTAAAGTTAATTAAGTATTTTAGGAAAATTTGTAAGAGCAGCCACCAGCAAGAGTTGGTGTCCGCACTCTGCAGCCACCAAACATTTTGTTGTGAGAACCCCTGTCCTAGAGCCTGGGCTTTAGCCCGAGCCTGGAAGTCTACACAGCCATGAAACAGCCCTGCAGCCCAAGCCCTGCAAGCCTGGTTCAGCTGTGGATGTCTAGTTGCTGTGTAGACATACCCAATACGTCTTGGTGATGGCCCATTCAAACAGAAGGGAGTTGTCACTCTGCAAGGCTCAATTGTTCAGTGTTGCTCCATCCTAAGACTATCA
The DNA here is from genome assembly GCF_002925995.2 of Terrapene triunguis. Lineage (NCBI taxonomy): Eukaryota > Metazoa > Chordata > Testudines > Emydidae > Terrapene > Terrapene triunguis. Next base: position 2,923 of record NW_020692431.1, read on the forward strand.
GTGGAAAACCACTGCAACTGCAACTGCAACCAATCAAAGCCATTAGGAGGTAAAAAACAACAACAACGAGGGACAGGGGATTGTCCTGTCTATTAATAGAAATAATAGATGGTTTCCATATAACACTGAGTGGGAAGAGGCATTCTGCATCTATTCACTGAGGAAACATTTTGTGGAGTGGAGGTGTTTTTCATGAAAGTTTGGATGCTGGTTCCTGTGAAGCCAGACAGACCTTTGGGAAAAAACTACTCTATTAGATAGGAAAGGTAACTATGAATAAAATACAGGCTCTAGTACACATTTTAGGATTTTGTTTTGTATTGTAACCATTTGTTCCCACCACTCTCTTTTTTCTTGTGGAATCTTTCTTAAATAAACCTTTTATTGTAATGTTCACAATTGCTGTGTGATTTTACAGGAGCAGAGATTTAAGGTAAAACTACTAAACTGAGGTACACTGCTCCTTTGGGGCAAGGGATCTGGGATTTCTGTGAGCACCCAGTATTAGGGGCTGGATATCACAAAGGAAGGCTTTAAAGGGACTCAGGGACTGGGATAGGCCAGAGAAGAGTGTCTGAGTGGCTAACAGTCTGGCGGTGTTAAGGAGCTAACACTCAGCCACCATGAGCAAAGCTACTTCTCGCTAGAGAAGCAAGAGGTAACGAGGTGACTCGCAGTCCTAGGTACCATGAGAATGGTCACACCCATATAGCTAACATGGAAGAAAGTGCAAGAAACCCCATTGTGAAACTGCTATTGAGAAGGGCAATATTATTACTGTTAGACTTATTCTTAAGGCATCCACTATCCTGGAATATGGGTTCAATTACATATTACTAGCTGACCCACATTTTGAAAAAGTGGAAGGGAGATTCCTATAACAGACAAGTATGTAGCATCTTGGAAATAGCAACTCCAAATTTGGAAATTAAAGTATAAACTTGACAGTGTACCCACCTCTGGAAGCTGAAAATAACTTGGCTGTGTCTGATAAAGGGAACTCTGATATTCAACTTGAAATATACTCAGAAATATTAGCAATATTTTAAGTGGTCGGAGTTCAGCCTACTTTCTGTTGATTTCATGTTAACCTCTTTCCTCTATACTGTTAATCTAGTTTCTAATAGAGATAATAATATGTCAAACTCTGAGAGTGTTTGAAATCCAGACTCAGATCCCAATTTTACAAAATAGCTCCTTATCCTTATAATAGACCAAACCAAAGCCCTTAATCCAAACATCCCTGATCTTTGTGTCATTTACGATTTGCAGTTTGAGCCAGCCACTCATTTCACAAAACTTAAAAAAAAAAAATTAATGAAGAATATTACCTTTCAGCTTTTATTATGTCTGAGCATCTGAAAGTGTTTTAGGCACCTTGCAGAAACAAGCCAAGGCAGTCCAAAGAATTTAGAATCTAAATTCAGACATTACAAAACAAGTAAAGGTCATAAACAAAACAAGGTGCAGACAAGGAAAGGAAGGAAAAGGGTTACAGTAACAAGATAATAGGGTTACAGTAACAACATAATATAGTTAATCAGAGTGAAGCATGTACACATGAAATCATCATCACCTACAATCAGAGTAGATTAAGGCTAAACGGGATCTAGATTCCTCAAAACCCAGTTAGACTCTTCCTCCCAATCCACTCCAAGATACGTGTCAGGGTGGATGGGAAAAAGCTATCTTTCTCTCTCTTGAGTCTTTGATCATCTTCACAAGAGATGAGCCAGCTCAAAATCACTGGTTTGCTGTTCTGACACTTGCTTCATGCCAGCACTGACTCATTGCTCTATTTGGGTGCTGATTATCAGGATCGAGGCTTAATCTGTCAGTGGCTATATGAATCTATCTGCCTTTGATCTCCATTGTCCACTTTCACTCACCAGTGTTGGTAAGAAGAAAAACAGACACAAAAAGTGAATTTAAACTCCGTTTCTAATATGGAATAACTGGGACCACCACATATGTGAGAACACAACAAATTAAAGCCTCCCCCCCCAAATCCCCATGTAACTCAGACTGAAATTAGTAAAAATCAGGAGGGCTGTTGACATCTGATAAATGGAATGATCATTGTTTTCCCTGTAGAAAGTTTCAGTAGCTGGAAGAGAAACTGTGTCTGAGACAGATTATATGTATTAAATATATATGTGTTACTATTTTTAAAAGTCATCAAGTGTTCCTGGCATTGTACAATCAGATAAGGAGACACTGTTTCCTACCTCAAGGCTCTTATAAGTCTAATTCAGACAGACAAAACAATTCAGGCATGCAGAACACCGGAAGACATTTCACCATGAAGTACACGTCTTGGGGGGGGAGGGGGGACGTGAGGGGAGAGGAGAGGAAAGGGGGGAAAGTGGAACAGCTTAGCAGAAGAATTGTGTTTTCAGGAAGTGTTTGAACAGCACAGAGGGAGCATAGGATTGATGCCCTAGGATAGAGGAAGTGCACATTTTCAAACTGACTCCTTTGTGACAACAGTTAATAAAGTTTTGTTGTTTGTAGCCTATAGGCGAATTGCTAGGCTATCGTTTACCTTATTGACAGTGACAATGTTCATTATGACAGATTTCAGAGTAGCAGCCGTGTTAGTCTGTATCCGCAAAAAGAACAGGAGTACTTGTGGCACCTTAGAGACTAACAGATTTATTTGAGCATAAGCTTTCGTGGGCTACAGCCCACTTCTTTGGATGCATAGAATGGAACATATATTGAGGATATATATATATACACATACAGAGAGCATGAAAAGGTGGGAGTTGTCTTACCAACTC
>NW_020692432.1:0-10895 GCF_002925995.2 Terrapene triunguis
GTACACACCAGCTGGAAGGTTACTACTCAGAATCAGGCCCTTTATGACAACATAGCACTAATCTATGGCAAAAACAACTATCAGTTGATTAACAAAGAACACCGAGTCAAGTGTGTATTAAGTAAAAATAGTGGAAACAGAAATGGTTACAAATAAAATAAAAGTATAACACACTTCTTAGAAACTAAAACTTAAAGGCCACAGCCCTTGTCTCAAACAGTCTGTCACCTAAGCTTTTCTGCAGAACTTGCTGTTTTTTTGTCATAACCAGGATCCAGATTTTTCATGACCCCACTCCCTCCACAAGCATATTTCTCAGTGGAGTGGATAACAAAATGTCCTTCTTCTTATATTTCCCAAAGTTTATCGTCTTTGTTTCCAGAGTCAGGTTGACCTCCCTGGGGTTCAGACTCCAGTGTTCACACCCCCCTTGGTTTCACACACCCCGTCAACCTATTTTTCCTGTTGATTTAATATGCAAACAGGGCTTCCTTTGCGTAGTTTTACAATGCTTAATTTGTATTAGAGATAGGGATGAGTGAATTGACGTGCTTCTGTCTAGCAGAAGACCTGTTTGTCCACTATGTCACAGACTTGAAAACATATTTCCGGTATATATACACAATTCCTTATACAGTGTCAGTACATACATTTCATCACAATATTAGTGACCAGTGTGACATGAGCTTTCATTTGATACTTTACAAGACACTTTTTGGATAAGTACTATGAAAGCAATGTGTTAGATGCAATGAGTTTGTCAGGCCTGATAGGAGTTGCTGATATAAAGCAGTTGGCCTCTGTGTCTCACATGCACATACATCTGATTTTCTTCCTAGTTTATTAAGATAGCGTTGAATTAACCATCTATTCTCAGCCTATCATGATGAAGACTGTTCCATATCTTGTGCTAAAACACATTCATACAAGCTTCTTTAAATTCAAAGAAAACATACTCATTTGGGTGACAGTGAAGAGAAACTAAGCAATGAATGTTTTTATACAAATGTAATGGAAATAACTGCCTATGGAGAATTTCTTTCTAATTTTAATTCACAGGTTGTTTTAACACTTCCTATTTACGTTCTCATTTTAATTACCTGGGTTGTTGGGATCTACCCTTAATTAAACTAGATAGAGATTTGTGCAGTTTACATTTACCTCTGAATAATTCAGGGTCAGCTCTTGAGTATAGTTCTTTAATTGAAATTAGAGATTTAGAGTGAAAGATCTCATCAGGCCTCAAAGAATGCTAGGACTAGAGACTAAAGTTTATATAGAGACAATTTGTGTGTGAGGAGTAGGGAATAGGGAAAATCTGAGAACCTGAGAATTCTGGTTTTGATTCTGGTATTTTTCTGACCAGAAAGATCTTGCAGAATCTGAATCTAAAGCCATGACTGAAAGCTACTGGGTGAAGCTCAGATATCATAGCTTAGGCATCTAGGTTGAGATTTCCAGCGCTGACTAGGTGAACACAAACCTGCCATTAATTTTAACCTTTACTGGTGTTTGTGTGTCTAAATCCTAGTCTAGCTGGCTTTGAAATTATTGAAAACAAGACACCACAGTGTTTGGCACCTTATAATGCAGATATAGTAAATAGATGGATAGATAAATAGGATATTTGCATAAGCACTTCAAAACCTTACCTAAACCTCCATGAGAGGACCTTCCCACTTATCCTATGACAGCTTACTTTGCTTAATAGCCTTTGGTGAGGGATCTTGTCAAAGGCTTTCTGAAAATCTAAGTACACTATATCCACTGGATCCTCCTTGTTCACCTGCTTGTTGACCCCTTCAAAGAATTCTAGTAGATTGGTGAGGCATGATTTCCCTTTACAAAAACCATGTTGACTCTTTTCCAACAAATTATGTTCATCTGTGTGTCTGACAATTTTGTTCTTTACTATAGTTTCAACCAATTTGCCTGGTACTGAAGTTAGGCTTACCGGCCTGTAATTGCCGGGATCACCTCTGGAGCCCTTTTAAAAAATTGGTGTCACATTAGCTATCCTCCAGTCATTTGGTACAGAGGCTGATTTAAGTGATAGGTTACAAACCACAGTTAGTAGTTCTGCAATTTCACATTTGAGTTCCTTCAGAACTTTTAGATGAATACCATCTGGTCCCGGTGACTTATTACTGTTTATCAATTTGTTCTAAAACCTCCTCTAGTGACACCTGAATCTGGAACAGTTCCTCAGATCTGTAACCTAAAAAGAATGGCTCAGGTCTGGGAATCTCCCTCACATTCTCAGCGTAAAGACCGATGTAAAGAATTCATGTAGTTTCTCCACAATGGCCTTATCATCCTTGAGTCTCCTTTAGCATCTTGATCACCAGTGGTCCCACTGGTTGTTTAGGAGGCTTCCTGCTTCCGATGTACTTAAAAAAAATTTGCTATTACTTTTTGAGTCTTTGGCTAGCTGGTCTTCAAATTCTTTTTTGGCCTTCCCAATTATATTTTTACACTTCACTTGCCAGAGTTTATGCTCCTTTTTATTTTCCTTACTAGGATTTAACTTCCACTTTTTAAAGGATGCCTTTTTGCTTCTCACTGCTTCTTTTACTTTGTTGCAAGAGAGCAACTCAAATAAGTTTAAAAAAGATGACCTATGAGGTAAAGCTGAAAGACTTGGGCATATTTAATCTAATGAGAAGACTGAGGAGAAGATGCCAACAGTCTTCAAATATGTACGTTTGTTTTAAAGAGGATGGTGATCAATTCTTCTCCACGTCCACAAGGAGTAGGATAAGAAATAATTGCAGCGAGGGAGATTTAGGCTGGATTTAGGAAAATCTTTCTAATGATAAAGATGGTTAAGCACTGAAACAGTTTACCTAGGGAGGCTGTGGAATCCCCATCATTGGTTTTTAGGAACAGGTGAGACAAACACCTGTCAAGGATGGTCTAGGTATACTCAATCCTGCCTCAGCATAGGGGATTGACTAAATGACCTCTTGAGGTCCCTTCCAGCCCTACTTTCTGATTCTACAAACAGCTAACATGTTTTTAAACACCATTGTCTTTATCTACACTAATTACCAAGTGGTGTTTAAAATGTGCAAATCATGTATTGGCTAAGAAGTTTGCTAAACACACTGCATTTTCCTAGTCTAGACACTGTGCCTATGTTACTAGGGTGACAGGGAGTTGAAGCAAAAGGTCTATCATGTAGGAAGCAGTATTTATACTAATTAAATAATAAGCCCTGTAGAAGTAGCAGCTGCCTCTCCCTTACCTTATGATCGCAGGCAAACACAATGACCTTCTGTTCCCTAAACATAGAACTTAATTAGATGAACTAAAAGAGAATCTCAATTAGTTGTCAGAATAGGGCATATATCCTTTTCTCTGGCATCCAGAGACTGAAGGGCTGGGGGTTGGGAAATAAGAGGGAATTATAGGCTTTATATTATTATTTGCATGGCAGTAGTAGAGGATCTAGTCAATGCTAGGCACTGCACGCATCTCTCACCCTCTATCCCATGTTCATCATCATGACATCTGAGTGTCTATGGAACAAATCTTGCCTTTCAACATCATTGCAGTTGCCAAGGTTCTTGACCCAGTGCAGCCAAGACGGTTCTAGCGCTCAAGGTGGAACAAGTGTATTGGAGTTCACACCCATTGTATGCCTCAAGAAATAACTTACTCTACCGTGACTCGGTGTGCCCCGGCATGCCGCAGGCAGTGGAGGTGAGAGTGAGAGCAGGACTGGTACATCGACCACTACATAGATTCACTTGGCATGGGAGCTACTAGAGCTGGGAAGGGAGGATTCTTCTCTTGGGGTATGTCTACACTGCAATTAGACACCCAGAGCTGGCCTGTGCGAGCTGATTTGGGCTCAGGAGTTCAGGCTAAGAGGCTGTTTAATTGTGGTGTAGACATATAGGTTTGGGCTTCAGCCCAAGCTCTGGACCCTTCCACCTCACAGGGTCCTAGAGCCCAGGCTACAGCCTGAACATCTTCATCACAATTAAACTGCCTGCCCCATAGCCCAAGCCCCTTAGCCCAAGTCAGCTGGCATGGGCCAGCTGTGGGTTTTTAACTTCAGTGTAGACATACCCTCAGTGGCCCAGCAAAGTTCCCTAGCACTCAACCCTGTTTCTTGGGCTGTGTGTTGGTCTAAAAGATTTGTCACTAAGTATTTCTCCTTTGAATCCAAACAAGCATTTCTGACTGGTAGGGCAGTCTTTACACACTCCACTCAGGAGCTGATACTGAGATCAAAGTAATTTCATTTGGAAACGAATCCCAGTTCAAATCAGACTCCCGAGACTGTTGCATATCCACAAGATGCCACCTTGTCTCATACTTTACTTGATTTCTTTTCTTTATTATAGGCAGGCTTGGTTACTCAAGATTCAACTATTCAAGATTTGGATGAACCAGGGATTTATATAGAGTCAATATGATATTTTCTGTCTTATTATCTATCCCTTTCCTAATGATTCCCAACATTCTGTTAGTTTTTTGACTGCCACTGCCCATTGAGTGGATGTTTTCAGAAAACTATCCACAATGATTCCAAGATCTCTTTCTTGAGTGGTAACAGCTAATTTAGACCCCATCATTTTATATGTATAGTTGGGATTATGATTTCCAATGTGAATACTTTGAATTTATCAACATTGATACACTGTTGACTCATCTTTAGCTTGTGATCCACTATGACCCCCAAATCCCTTTCTGCAGTACGCCTTCCTAGGCAGTCATTTCCCATTTTGTATGTGTGCAGCTGATTGTGCCTTCCTAAGTGGAGTACTTTGCATTTGTCTTTATTTAATTGCATCCTATTTACTTCAGACCAGTGGTGGGCAATCTGTGGTCTGCGGGCCGCACGCAGTCCATCAGGGTAATCTGATTGCGGGCCATGAGACATTTTGCTGATGTTGACCATCAGCAGGCACGACCCCCCGCAGCTCCCAATGGCTGCAGTTCGCTGTTACCGGCCAATGGGAGTTGCGGGAAGCAGCGGGCTGCAGGGACGTGCATGCGGCCCGCGGGTCACAAGTTTCCCACCACTGCTTCAGACCATTTCTCCAGTTTGTCCAGATTATTTTGAATTTTAATCCTATCCTCTAAGGCTCTTGCAACCCCTCCCAGCTTGGTATCTTCCACAAATTTTATAAGTGTACTCTCTATGCCATTATCTAAATAATTGATGAAGATATTGAACAGAACCGGATTCAGAATGGATCTCTGCAGGACCCTACTCAATATGCCCTTCCAGCTTGACTGTGAACCACTGATAACTACTCTCTGGCAACGGTTTTCCAACCAGTTATGCACCCACCTTATAGTAGCTCCATCTAGGTTGTATTTCCTTAGTTTGTTTATGAGAAGGTCATGTGAGACAATATCAAAAGCCTTACTAACGTCAAGATATACCACATCTACTGCTTTCCCCAATCCACAAGGCTTGTTACCCTGTCAAAGAAACTATGAGCACAGGCAGCTTGTGACTCTTTCATTTGGGGAGGCTTATGGGAGCACTGGAAGCTCCCTTGAAGTGTGGGGGGGGCACCGGCACCCAGACAGTGGCTCTGCCTTCCCGCTCTGCCTGAGGCCCTGCCCCCGCTTGGCCTCTTCTCCCTCCCCTCCCCCCCAGGCTCTGCCACCACTCTGCCTCTTCTTGCCCCTGCTCTGCCTCACCCTCCAAGACCCTCCCTGCCTGCCACTTGCTCCTCTCTGCCTTCTCCCCCGTCACTCACCCTTAAGGCAGGAAAAAAGCGATGGGGTTCTGCCTCTCACTGGCTGGCCCAGCTGTGGGACTCCTCCTCCTGCTGTGCTGATGGATGCTGGAGCAACTCAGCTAAGGGGCTGATCCCAGGGCACATGTCTATTGTGCCTCTGCTTTAATATATTCCAGTGTGTATATATAATGCCTAACACAATCAGGCCTCAGTCTCAGTCCGTTGGAGCCTCTCATTGCTGTTTTCCTATAAATAATAAGGGGGGGGGGAAGTGGCAAGAATAAGAAAATGAGAGATGGAAAGAGAGCAGGAAATGAAGAGAGGAAACAGGAAGAACACGTAGAGCTAGGCAGCTACCTCGAAACAGGGGAACGGGCTCATTCATTTGGATCCCTGATATGTAATGGTCATTCCCCTATTTATTGCCTACTCAGAGATATGCAGTCAAACAGGAGTTTGTTCACATGCATGGGGAAAGACTATTCTTCAGACAATACCCATACTAGAATGTGAATAAGGACATTGGTGTGCAAACCATCTGTATTTGTTGATTGTTATTCACTGTTTGCCATTTGTTGTTTGTTACTTTCCTGTTTCCAAAATTTCAATTATCCATTTCAGGGAAATGGAGCCTCAGTAGTGGTTGGGGCCTCTAGATACTATTATAATACAAATTAATAATAATAAAGATTATAAATATATTTGAAGAACATCAGGATCAGTTTGCAAGCAATTTGGGACCAGAAAAAGGACTAAATTCATCAAAGCCTTCATGCAGTTCTTTTAGTATATACATTTTGTTGAGAAACAGTTTTTATAATGAGTTTACAGTAAACAGGTATAAAAATGCCACTCAGTTACTTGAGGCATTCTTGCAGTAAAATGAATTAGCTTCATGTTGCCTGCATCACCTGCATATGGTTAGGGTTTGCTGTTACAATCTGTAAAATGTTTAATTGATTTATTAAAATGTTGATTTGGAAGTTTTTACTGTGGTTGAAATCTGCTTACTGTCATCAATTAATGTGATACATTTATTCCTAAAGACTAATTTCAATATGATTTTTACTAATCAGTCACATCTCAATTAAAGAACAAAATGCTTCAGTGTCTGTGTTCTCAGAGCAGCAACAAATACCATACCTTAAATGTTAAAAGAAGATCTGGACAGAAAATTTCTCTTTTTTTGCTTTGTCAAAATATTGAATTTCGACAAAAAATAAAAATAAGGGTCAACATTTTCACAGACTTCCCCCCCCCCCCCCAAAAAAGTTTGTCCCATTATTAAATCAGCTCTAGGTCAGAAGAGAGTTTTTTGAGGATTGATATCCGCACAGGTCAAGGATTGAATACTCATGGAGACTGGATGACACACTCCCTCCTAGAGAAGATGTTTCAGGTGCCAGTGCTTAACCTGACCTGTGGTTTATATAGAGGACTTCAGTTTCCAGGCTTTCAAATCCAGAAACTCTACAAACAGTAAATTCATGCCCCAAATACCCTAAAATAGACTCCCAGTGAATGAGGTGTCTCACTGAATCTCCACATGCCAGGCTTAGCATTTGATCATTTGCATGTTTGAATATATCATATTAATATAGAACTCTGCTTAGAAGTTTGGTTTGGTCAGACAAACAATCAATTTTCTCAGGGTTACATCTATAAAATAGACTGGCAGAATATCTGTGTTACAGACTTTCAGCTACTTTCAAGTTCTGAGTCTATGCATGGAAACTGGATTGTTTTTGCTACATTTTGATTAAAGCCGAGTGCACTTTCATTACATCCCTGGGGTTTCTAAGGTTTTATTAAAGATGTTCTTTTGTTTAGAAATATGCCCATATGGAGAATAAATGACGAGGATTCAGGCATAATAAGGAGAAGGTCAGTTTCTACCGAGAAAGCAAATGGACTAGATCATAACAAATTGTGTGAGAAATGGATTTTGGTTGCTGTTTGGCTTGCTGTAGATTTTTTTCCCCTGGCCATGGGCTGTATGTAGAGAAGGTATCATTAACACTTTCAAACCTAATCTGTCATTTCAAATTTCCAAGGAAGGGCCTGGCAGGGAGCTATTAAGAGTCTTGTAAGGGTTAGAATTAAAGCTGGTTGAACACTTTTCAACTGAACAGATTTGTGTTGGAAAATCAGGTTTGTCAAAATCAAAATGTTTTCTGGTAATGTGTTGATTTCAATAACATTTTCAATAGTAAAAAGTCAATCATTTCAATAATGTTAAAAGGTTTAATTTCAATGAGATAAAATGTTTTGTTTTGATTTTATATTATATTCAGTCTTATTTAATATTTGATATTGTAATTATAACGTTTTGACATATTAAATGAAATGTCTTCATCTTATCAAAATGAAACACTTTAATGGTCCTGAATTGAAATTTTTTCAGAATGATCTTTTTGTGGGAAATGCTGGTTTTTCAGTCTCATTTGGAATGAAAAGAACTTTTCAAAAAAGTCATAACAGAACAGAAATTTCATTTCCCAACCAGCTATAGTTAGAACTAATTATAACATTTATTTTTTTTCTGTTAAGCAAAAAAATGAATTCAAGAGATTAATGGTGAACAACCAGCAAATGTTTGATAAGATATTGCCACAAATTCTGGGTGGCTCAGTAATGGAAATCTCAAATGGACTATGAATCTGATGAGCATTGTACTGCCTACCTGCCATGTGCCAAGTCTTTCTAAGTCTGTATAAACTGTAACTCTGCCTTTAGCTACACTGATCTAAAACTAGTGTCAGAGGAGAATCCAGACCCATAATGTTTAATAAACTACTTAGAATATTTATGATGCTCACATTTAATATATTTAACTCTGTCACTGAATTCAGTGATAAAATTCGCATGTTGAGCCACTGCTGACTGCTTTTGAAAACATGACCCTTCACCTACAAAGCACTTTACAAAAATGGACTAATCCCGACACTACCTAGATGTGTAAGAGTTGACGATGTATTCTTGATATATGTTTATGGGGATTTTGGTGAATAACAGTTGACAACAAATACATAAAGATACTGACAGTTTTACTTACAGTAAATTGAATTAAAACTGGAAACAGTTGTTGAGGACAAATTGAGTTTTGAGCTTTTTTTAATAGACTATAGCAGTATTTAGCCTGGTTTGGTTTGATATTTCATAGATTTCAAGGCCAGAAGGGAGCACTGTGATCAACTAGTCTGACCTTCTGTGTAACACAGGCCCACAGAATTTCCCCCAGTCATTCCTCCAGTGGACTGAATTATTCTTCCGTACTATATAAATGAACATTATAAACCCCAATAACTTGTAGTTGAATTAGAACATATATTTTTGGGTAGCAGGATCCAGTTTCAAGTTACTTGCTTCTCTGGAGGCAATGTTTTTTGTGTTGCCTTGTAGGGCAGTTGACAAGCACACAACAGACTGAAGAAAGGAAAAATTGGGCCAGAACACTGGGGAGACCCTCTCCCTTAAGAAAGGACCATATGATCTTTAATATCCATTCCAGAACAGGCAGACCCCCAGTTTTGAAGTCACCCACAATGCTGCAAATGATTGGTGAATTTGTAACTGGTCTTAAATTAACCTTTGTCATCATCAGCATTTGTGATGAAGCTTGAAAACATTGACAAAGTTCCCATTTCTCATTCTGACAGAATAATTGAAAATGGCATAGAATAGTAATAAATAAGAGTCTTAGCAACAATGTATTCCATTCATCATAGAATTTCCTTTCATCTTCTTAGCCCTGTTTGGATGAATAGGATATCATGGATTCTATAATCTGTTCTTTGAAGACACCATCACAACACATACAATGAGTCTTCATTGTACATATGGTATTACTGACACAGACTTATGACTCTATCATGAGCAAAGCAAATTAGTATGTAAAATGTCAATATAATATTAATCAAACAGCACATTGTAATGAAAGTCATTAAATTTAATAAAATAAAATGAAAACTTAACTGAGCAGAACAGATTATACTATAACACAGAATGGATTAAAAGTTTGATTTCCCCAATGCCTAGACAAATTACTAGATACACATAGGTTGGTTTTAGAGCTAGTCAAATGATGTAAAAACCCATATGCTAGAAGTCTGCCAAATCAAAGACTGGGTTTTAACTGGATCTGTTTGTACCTCTTTAGTGGTTGCTATTCGAGAACATGATGTTTTGTTCATACAAATGTTCAGGTAAAGTGAATTTTAAGCCTGGGGTGAGAAGGTAAATAAGTGACTTGCTCAATGTCAGACAGCAAGTCAAGAGTAGAATCCAAGAGTCTTGTCACCTAGTCCACTACTCTAGCTACTAGAGTGTGCTTCTTGACCGTAAGTTCTTATTTAACCACAATACTTATAGGGCTAGAGCCTCAGCAGAGCTCCAATAAAGTCAATAAGATTATGCTAATTTACAGCAGCTGAGGATCTGGCACTAGCATTTTTCTATTAAAAATGACAGTTTGAAGTATATAGTGAAATATACACAGTGGTCACACTTCAGAAGTTTTTTTCATTTTGTGAGATTATATTAGTATGAGAGATATTTCCCATACTCAAAAATGAGAAACACCACTGGAGCTAGCAATCTCTCAAATTGGAGCGTGGCCAACCCTCCCTGTCACTCTCTGAGGGAGGCCTCGCTTCCGTGCTGTCACATGCCTGTACAGGTGAGCTAAAAAGGGGGGAATTAGCTGCATCTAGTCCTCTGGCCAGGCAGAACAATACAGCAGTCTATGATCCCCAGGCCCTCGGTCAGGGCGGGGCAGCAAACAGTAGGCTCTGGCCTGCAATCAGGGTGGAGTGGCTAGGCAGTCTATGAACCCCAGATAAGGGTAAGCACCAACAAAGTCTAAAGGCTCAGGTCTAGAGGCTCTGGTAAGGGTGAGTACCAGCAGAGTCTAGCATCCTTGCTCAGCGTTCAGTAGACCAACACAGGCCTCCTGGCCTAATATGGGGAAACTGCTACCCCAGGGGTGGGGTGGCAAGGTTCAGGGGGACGCGGGCCCGGCCGACTCCACCACGTCCCAGCACGGGGTCCTAACGGTGGCAGAGTGGTCCACCCCTGAGTCAGCAGGGATCCACCCACAACACTCTGACCTAGCATCAGGCCCGCACTTAACCAGATAGTCATCTAGTTCCCCTGGGCTACTTCCTACATCCCCAGGTTTGGTACCTC
>NW_020692433.1:0-2267 GCF_002925995.2 Terrapene triunguis
AAGCACTCCATAAAAGCTGCATTTACACTGAAAAAACGCAGTGCTGTGTGTCACAGTTCAGAGCTACTGCTCCTGTATTTCTGTTCAGGGATCTAGCCACAGCACCCATTCTCAGGCTATTACCTCCCTAGCTGTTGTCTCTTGAGTGGAGACCTGTCTCTCTCTTGACTGGGGTTTCTTCAGGCTAAACAGTTCTGCCATCACTGTGTTTCCCTGCACAGTCTGCCTAAACGGGCCTGCGTGCTTTCCTTTCAGAGACTGACAACCGAGGGATTGCTTCCAATATGATACCACTGAGTTTTGTAAGCAAACCTGCTTTATTCTTCAGGTGAACACATTAGAGAAAACATTTGATGAGAGAACTTACATGCATGTTAATAAGCTTAGTAGAGTTCCCCCCAACTCTAACATGAGTTCTGCTAGGATAAATCTTTCAGCCTAGGGAAGCCTTTGTGCTTACAAATCACAGCTTCCACTCAGAACAAGCACACTCATGACAGGTTCATTCCAGAGATCAGGGGTCTTTGATCTTGAATTTCTAGAAGCAGGCAACTAGTACACAATGGGTCTCTCTCCGCAGGGCATCTCTTCCAAAGATTGGCTTCAGCGGGGGAGAATGTGCATTCCCCCTCACCTCAAGGTATTTCCTAAGGAAATCCACTTCCCTGGTATAGTTCCAAAAAGAGTTTGGAACTTCCTCATACCCTCCAAAGATTACATTAATCTTGTCTTCTTGCCAAAGAAGTGCCATCTACTGTCTCAATAGTATGTAAACTTTTGTCTAATACAATGTACCCCCAGAGGTTTAATTCAGAAAGGTTTAACTGAATTCAGTAGAGTTCATTCAGGATATTGTCACTGTCATACTCCGGATCATGTCATTGCTACATCATAGATGTGCATGGCAAAAGCTATTAGAGAAACAAGTTGTGGACTGAAATAGTTGATACTGTCAACAGTAGGTCAAGTGTTTGAGCATAAAATATTCCTATCTAAGGATCTGCTTAGATGTACAAAGTCTGTTCATACTTCTGCTGAGATAGAGTCCTCTGTGCTGCATTCACAGGTGTCTAATCCGGTTCAATTGCTTAGTTCAGCAGATGCAAAGAGGTGGCTCACCAGCTGTGCGACAGGGAGCCCACACCACGGACACACTCTTGTTTTTACTGTTCACCTGCCTTTCCTCTTCATCTGTCTTAACTGGCTGCTGCTTCTCTCTGCCTAGCCTAGCCTAGCGGAGCAATTATCTGGCCTTGATTTCCCCGAACTCAAGATCCTCCATATGTGGAGTTGTAGCAGAACATCTAATGTTTAATAGGACACTTTATCTGGGTACTTACATGACCACTATTGTTGAAAGATCTAACGTATGGGAAAATAGCACTCAATGGCTTGTCCACGGGAGCAGCAGGGCCAGTGCAGAGTGATTAGAACCAGCTCACACATGTAAATAGCTTATTTCCCCATTTATGGTTTCTGTAACAATGAAGTTGGTTGCTTTGTAGAGGTAACAGAAGATGCCTCTTTTCTGTTGTATTTGCCTTTTGATATTTCACAATATTTCAGAGTAGTTCCATATGCAGGGAACTTGTGCATGTGACTAAAGTGAAATAGAATTCCAATAACATCAGAGAGATGTAGGACTGGAAGGGACCTTGATAGGTCATTTAGTCCAGTCCCCTGCACTGGGGCAGGACTAAATATTATAGAGCATCCCTGTTTGTCTGACAGCCTCCCTAGGCAATTTGTTCCAGTGCATAATATGCACCACCAAGAAAGTTTTTCCCCTAAGGTCCAATCTAAACCTCCCTTGCAGCAATTTAAGTCCATTACTCTTCGTCCTGTCCTCTGTGGATAAGAATAGTTTATCACCCTCTTTATAACAACTCTTTACATTCTTGAAAACTTACCTTGTCTCCCCTCAGTTGTGTCTCCTTCAGATTAAAACCCCCAGTTTTGGGGTTTTTAAAAAAAAATAATTACAATTTTGTTGACCATTATCTTGTCTAAGCCCCTAGAGAATATATGTTTCGTTTTTATAAAACACTTATGCAAACTATAACCCTAGACGATGTACAGCATTAAATAATATGAAACAGTAGACGAGAGACCTGAGACATTGTTGAAATCAGAGGGGCTATGATTAAGTCCGAATGCAGAGGGCCTTGGGGTGGAAAATGAAAAGGTCCAGCCGAAGCGGAAGATGGCATGATTGAAGAGGGGACAGTAACACCTCATTAAATCTGCAATTTGGTCTTTAGCATACC
>NW_020692434.1:0-1879 GCF_002925995.2 Terrapene triunguis
GCTACCACGACCTGGCGTTCTGTCTCCTTTCCTTTCTCGTCGCCACATCTGGTGACCCCGACGTGATCCCCTCTGCTCACCGGCTGGACACGCCGAGTGCACCCCCGCGGCCGTTTGCCGCCCCTGATTCGTGAGTATGTGGGGGGGACTTTCCAGTGCCCAGAAGGAGCACGCAAGAGAGTTACAAAAGATTATACAGCAGCGATCATGTGTCGTTGTCTCAGTCGCTCATATTGAGGACCTTCTAAGGGAAATAGATCGCCAGTGCCCCTGGTATCCGGACTGCGGGTCATTACGGCTTCTTGATTGGATACGGATTGGGACCACCTTGTATAGTGAACCCCGTGCCCCGGTTCAGCACCTGCTGCTCTGGCAGCGTTGTAAGGAGGCGCTGGAGGGGGTCGGCCCCGACGGCCCCAAGCCGGTCTCCCTTTTGCCCCCAGGTGATGGGCCACCCCCCTCCTACCCGCAGCTGACCCTCCCTGCGCCGCCGCCCACGGCGGCGCCCCCCTGCCCACCGGTCGGGCGGGGGGGCGCTGTCGCCGCGGCGGTGCGGCGAGCGCGTGAGGCCGGTCTCTTGACCGACGAGGAATCCAGCTGTGGGTTCAAGGCGTTTCCCGTCTCTTGGCAGGATAATGGAAACGGGGGGCAGATCGTGGATTGGGAGGCTCTCACCTACTCAGTTCTGCGCGAGCTCCGCAAGGCGGTTCGTGAGACCGGGGTGCGGTCCACTTTTACCCTGGGGATTTTGGAAGGTGTGCAAAACGGTTATCACTTGCTCCCCCAAGATTGGAAAGACATGTGTCGCATGGTGCTGTCTCTCGTGCAATATGTTGTGTGGGATAGCGAGTATCAGCGAGAGGCGCTTGCGGCGGCAGCACAAGGTGGGGGGGCCTATCTCCCTGAGCAGTTATATGGCACGGGGCAGTTTTCGAGCATCCCCCAGCAGGCGGGGGGCACGCCCCTGGCAGCTTATCCCATCATCGGTCAGTGTGTCCGTCGGGCGTTTCGCAGGGTCCCCGCTGCGGGCGAGTCCTCTAAGTCCTTCGCGGTTACCCGGCAAGGTGCCGCCGAATCGTTCCACCAGTTTATTGACCGCCTCCAAGAGGCAGTCCAGAGGCAGATTGATAACCCGGAGGCCCAGACTGAGCTAATGCAAAAATTGGCTTACGAAAATGCCAATGCAGATTGCTGCCGTGCCATGCAGGCAGTGGTCGGGCGCCCGGGGTATACCCTGGCAGAATTGCTGCAGGCGTGTGCTGACGTGGGCACTCAGACCCATCAAATGGCCTTGCTGGCAGCTGCCCTGCACAAGGGGCAGAAGCCTCAGGGGAACTGCTTTAACTGCCAAAAGCCCGGGCATTTTCGGCGGGAGTGCCGGGCCCCTGTTCGGGGGGCGTGTAAAAACAAACCCAAACCCTGAACAGACCAGAGGCCCCGCACGCTGTGTCCAAAATGCAAAAAGGGCTACCATTGGGCTGCGCAGTGTCGTTCAGCCGGGGGTGACAACCGGGTTTTGGCTGCCAGCCAAGATAACCCCCCGGGAAACTAGTAGTCGGGCCTGCTACCAGCCCGAGGCCCAAGGCCGCACCCCTCTCCGTACACGATGTTCCCGCCACCACGAGGGGCAGTGCGGGGATTGACCTTGTTAATCAGGAAGATATGGATATAACTCTCCCCGGGGAGGTCCTCCTCATGCCGTCCCAGATCCAGGGCCTGCTGCCGGAGGGCATGGTGGGCCTTGTCCTGCCCCGCTCGTCCGCCAGCAAGCAGGGCTTGTTTGTGGTGCCTGGGGTGGTGGATTCGGACTATGGTGGAATTATCCATGTTCAGCTGTGGAGTCATCTCCCGAAACAGCTGTTTCAGGGAGATGCCTGGG
>NW_020692435.1:0-1232 GCF_002925995.2 Terrapene triunguis
TCCCCACTAAAGCGTGTGAATTCGGCGGAGTGCGTCAACAGTACCGAGGCTAGCATCGAATGTTGGAGCGGTGCACTGTGGGTAACTAGCCCACAGTTCCCGCAGTCCCCGCTGCCCATTGGAATTCTGGGTTAAGCTCCCAGCGCATAATGGGGCAAAAACATTCTCACGGGTGTTTCTGGGTGTGTGTCATCAGTCGCTCCTCCCTCCGTGAAAGCTACGGCAGACAATCGTTTTGTGCCTTTTTGGCTTGCAGATGCCATACTGCTTTCAGCAGACGGTGCAGTACGGTGCACCGCTTCTCTCCTGGTACTATGAATCCACCTCACATTTCCTCTCATCTTTCTATGTAATCTCTATAAGTATCTACTCTTTCTCTTCCTCATCGACCGCTTCCGCTGCCAATTCTGCTCAGCCATCATGAACCGAGCACCACAGCTTCCACCGCCAACTCTGCTCTCCCGCTCTTGCCACGCTACCAAGCTTCTCCATGTTGTCTGTCCTGGGCTCCCACCTCTGTGAAAGCTACAAAAGACAACCATTTCCCGCCTTTTTTCAGCTATCATGAACCGAACAGCACCTCTTCCACTGCCACTCTGCTCTCCTTCGTTTCACACCCTTTTTCCAGGATTACCCATGCAGGCACCATAGCGCGGCAAGCATGGAGCCTGCTCAGATCTCCACTGCAGTTTTGACCATTGTAAATACCTCGCGCATAATCCAGCTGTATGTGCAGTACCTGCAAAACTGGGCGAGGACGCGACGACAGTGCGATTACTATACTGATGAGGACATGGACACAGACATTCCTAGAAGCACGGCATGTGGTGATTGGGAGATCATGGTGGCGTTGGGCCAGGTTCATGCCATGGAACACCGATTCTGTGCCCGGGAAACAAGCACAGACTGGTGGGACCGCATAGTGTTGCAGGTTTGGGATAATTTCCAGTGGCTGCGAAACTTTCCTATGCGTAGGGCCACTTTCATGGAACTCTGTGACTTGCTGTGCCCTGCCCTGAAGTGCAAAGACACCAAAATGAGAGCAGTCCTCACAGTTGAGAAGCGAGTGGCCATAGACCTGTGGAAACTTGCAACGCCCGACAGCTACCGGTCAGTCGGGAATCAGTTTGGAGTGGGCAAATCTACTGTGGGGGCTGCTGTGCTGCAAGTCGCCAACACAATCATTGACCAGCTGCTATCAAGGGTAGTGACTTTGGGAAATGTGCAGACCA
>NW_020692436.1:0-3953 GCF_002925995.2 Terrapene triunguis
AATTTGGTCAACGTTTATGCCCCGAACAAGGGCCCGGACCGCGTGCCTTTCTATCGGCGGGCGGCGGCCTTCCTCGGCACTTTGGATTCTCGCGAGTGCCTGGTCCTGGGCGGGGACTTTAACACCACCCTCGAGGACCGGGACCGCTCAGGGCTTGAGACTTCCCAGGCGGCCGCGGGCGTCCTCAGGGAGATTGTAGACCATCACTCCCTGGTGGACGTCTGGCGCGACCATCACCCGGACGACGATACCACCTTCACCTATGTCCAGGTGGAGGATGACCGGTCGCACCACTCCCGGTTGGACAGGATTTATTTGTCCCGCCTTCATCTGGCACAGGCCCATGCCTCCAGCGTTCGGCCGGCCCAGTTCTCGGATCACCATTTGGTGTCCGTGACGGCCTCTCTCAGTTCTGAGCGGCCAGGGCCAGCCTATTGGCATTTTAATAATAGTTTGCTGGAGGACGTGGACTTTGTGGCCACCTTTCGGGAGTTCTGGTTGACCTGGCAGGAGCAGCGGCGCGCCTTCCCCTCGGCGCGGCGGTGGTGGGATGTGGGGAAGGTCCGCGCACGGCTCTTTTGCCGGAACTACGCCCGGGGCGCCAGCCGGCGGAGGGGTGCGCTGATGGGGCAGTTGGAGCGGGAGGTCTTGGAGCTGGAGAGGCGTCTAGCCTCCAGCCCCGGGGATCCACCCCTCTGTGAAGCGTACCGGGAGAAGCGGGAGGAGCTCCGGGCCCTGGAAGACCACCGGGCCCGGGGCGCGTTCGTTCGATCCCGCATCCGTCTCCTTCGGGAGATGGATCGCGGCTCCCGCTTCTTCTATGCCCTGGAGAAAAGGAGGGGGGCCAAAAAGCATGTCACCTGCCTCCTGGCGGAGGACGGCTCCCCCCTCACGGATCCGGAGGAGATGCGTGGAAGGGCCAGGGCCTTCTATGCCGCTCTTTTTTCCCCGGATCCGACCGACGCCGAGGCCCGCAGGGTGCTCTGGACCGGACTCCCGACGGTCAGCGCGGGCGACCGAGACCGGCTGGAGTTGCCTCTCTCCCTAGCCGAGTTCTCGGAAGCCCTCCGGCTCATGCCCACCAACAAATCGCCGGGCATGGACGGGCTGACCGTGGAGTTCTACCGCGTGTTCTGGGATGTCCTCGGCCCAGACCTCGTCACCGTCTGGGCCGAGTCCTTGCTAAGCGGGGTCCTCCCTCTCTCGTGCCGGCGAGCTGTGCTCGCCCTGTTGCCGAAGAAGGGGGACCTTCGCGATTTACGGAATTGGCGTCCCCTCTCGCTCCTCAGCACGGACTATAAGGTCGTAGCGAAGGCTATCTCGCTGCGGCTGGGGTCCGTGTTGGCGGACGTGGTCCATCCCGACCAGACCTACACCGTCCCGGGCCGGAGCATCTTTAATAACCTATACCTGGTCCGTGACCTTTTAGAGCTGGGGCGTCGGGATGGTCTGTCGTTCGCCCTCCTGTCCCTGGACCAGGAGAAGGCGTTTGACAGGATGGACCACGGGTATCTCCTGGGCACCCTGCGGGCTTTCGGCTTCGGGCCCCAGTTTGTAAGCTTTCTCCGGGTGCTGTACGCTGAAGCGGAGTGTTTGGTCCGGCTCAACTGGGCCCTGACCGAGCCGGTCAGCTTCGGGCGGGGAGTGCGTCAAGGGTGCCCCCTCTCGGGCCAGCTGTACGCTCTGGCGATCGAGCCCTTCCTCTGCCTCCTCCGCCGGAGGATGGCGGGGTTGGTGCTTCGGGAGCCGGAGATGCGGCTGGTCCTGTCGGCGTATGCCGACGACGTACTCCTCGTGGTCCAGGACCCAGAGGATCTGGTGCGGGTGGAGGCCTGCCAGGCCGTTTATTCGGCAGCCTCCTCCGCCCGGGTTAACTGGGTCAAGAGCTCGGGCCTGGTGGTCGGGGACGAGTGGCAGATCAGCTCCCTCCCACCCGCGCTTCAAGCCATTCGGTGGAGCGCGGGTCCGCTGCTCTATCTTGGCGTTTATCTTTCCGCCACGCATCCTTCTCCGCCGGAGAACTGGCAGGATTTGGAGGCCAGGGTGGGTGAGCGGTTGCGGAGATGGACAGGACTACTCCGATGTCTCTCCCTGCGAGGGAGGGCGCTGGTGCTGAACCAGCTCGTCCTGTCCATGCTTTGGCACCGACTCAACACCCTGAGCCCGGCCCCGGGGATCCTGGCCAGGCTCCAGAGGATGGCCCTGGAGTTTTTCTGGCCGGGACTGCACTGGGTCTCTGCAGGGGTTCTGAGTCTCCCCCTGGAGGAAGGGGGACAGGGCCTGGTCTGTCTACGTAGCCAGGTCCATGTCTTCCGCCTCCAGGCCCTGCAGAGGCTCCTTTATGGTGCTGGTAGTCCGGCATGGAGCACGTTAGCGCACGCCTTCCTTCGCCGCCTCCGAGGGCTCCGATACGACCGGCAGCTCCTTTTTCTTCACCCGAGAGGTCTTCCGCGAGACCTCTCGGAGCTGCCGGTCTTCTACCAGGACCTTCTCCGGACCTGGAAGCTTTTCTCGGCGACCAGGTCCACTGTGGCCACCGAGGGCGAGGATCTCCTCGCGGAGCCCCTGCTGCACAATCCCGATCTCCGTGTGCAGGTGGCGGAGTCGCCCTCGGTGAGCCGGAGGTTGGTCCTGGCGGAAACCACCAGGGTCGGTGACCTCCTGGACTACACCAGAGGGGACTGGGTGGATCCCCGCACGCTTGGTCGGCGCATGGGGCTCTCCACCCTTACGACCCCTCTGCGTGTACTCCGGGAGGTGGGCGCTGCGTTGTCACCTCCCGCTCTTGACTTCCTGTGGCGGACCCTGCGGGCAGGCACTCCCCGCCCACCCCTCACCCCGGGCCCTCCGGATCTTTTTATTGGGCCCCTGTCCCGTGAGCCCCCCCGACTTCCCCGATCCCATAACCCAAGCCGGCTGCACGCTTTGCAGCCGGTCCGGTTTCGAACCGCGCCTAGAGACCACCTGTACACGCTCGTGCTCCACACGTTGCATTTTCTCACCCTCGTGTCCCGCCCCGATACCAAATGGCGGGACTATCTACTACCTGTGGAGGGTGAGAAACCCCGGTGGGCCAGTCTTTATTCCACCTTGGTTCCCAGACCCGCCGGGGATATTGGTTGGCGGCTCCTTCACGGAGCCGTGAGCACGGGCGTGTACTTGGCGCGGTTCACTCCCATTCCCGAGGCCTGCCCATTTTGCGGCCTACGGGAGACCCTGGCGCACGCATACCTCGAGTGCGCCAGGCTGCAGCCCCTGTTTCGGCTCCTCCAGAACCTCTTGTTGAGGTTCTGGCTGCACTTTTCCCCACACCTGTTTATTTATGCACACCCTATCCGTGGCCCCACGAAGTCGCGAGACCTCCTCGTCAACCTCTTCCTGGCCCTAGCTAAGCTCACCATCTATAATACCAGGGAGAAGATGTTGACCGAGGGGGTGCTCTGCGACTGTGGGGCCTACTTCCGTAATTTTTTGGTTTCCCGTCTCCGGGCGGAGTTCCACTGGGCAGCGTCCGCTGGCTCCCTTACCACCTTTGAGGAGCAGTGGGCGCTGTCCGGGGTCCTTTGCTCGGTGTCCCCATTTGGCTCCCTGATTTTGAACCTTTAACCGTCACCTCACTCCCTGTTTTTTTTATCAGTTGTCCCAAGGAATTACTTGGTTTCTGGGTCCAGTGGTCCCTCCCGCTAGGCTGGGGGAGGGGCCTTTAGCAGTGGGCGGGTAAGCCCGCCCACTTCCCGGTTAACCAATATGGACTCACTACACCCCCAAACTTGTTTGAGCTCCGTACAGCCGCAGGGGTCCAACCACACTCATCTCATTGTAAAACTGGGACCTTTGAAAGAATACGGCTTTTTCATCTCAGCATTTACAAACATCTCCCTTTAATGTGCTACTTTATAGTCATCTCTGCACGCAAGAGAGATGATTAATCCATTTTAATTAGTGATAGCACT
>NW_020692437.1:0-8976 GCF_002925995.2 Terrapene triunguis
GCTAATGGCCAGAAGCAGTTGGGTGCGCTCAGGGGGCCCTTGCCCTGCCCCGGTGCTGGGGCTGGGTACGAACGGGCGGGCGGCTGAGGAAGCGACAGGGGCCTGGGCTCTGCTGGCCGCAGTGGGCCTGGCAGGGGTTGGTTTTGGACTGTATGTTTGGTTGCTCTGACTCCAGGCTCTGAGACTGGGGCGAAGCGGCTCCTGCCCTGCCCAGCTGCTGAAGGGAAAGGAGCCGGCCGGCCGGCCTCCTCCAGCAATACCTGAACTAGGGCAGAGCTCTGACGGGGGGGGCGGGGGGGGGTGTTAATTTAACTCTTGGTCTCCTCCTCTTTGGACTGTGCTGTCCCATTTGTTCCAGCTGTCCTGGTCTCTGATCCCACGTCCTCGGCCCCATACCCCAAGCAGCAGCAGGCTACATGCTGCACCCTGCCCTGGGGTCCCGGCAAGGCCCAGCCCTGGCAGGAGACGTGAACTCGGTTGGGGGTGAGAGTCGCTCTCTGTGCTAAGCCCTTCCCGAGCCTCCTCCCCCTGCCGTGCCAAGGGCGAAGGAATGCTCGACCCCTGGGCCATATGGCTGCAGCTCCTGTTGTTCCAGCCTCTTAAACCGAGGTGCCCCCTCCCCGAGCTCTACGTAGCCGCTGGGTCCTCCCCAGGTGTCACTGGGACATGGCCTCTGTCCTGGAGAGGGGCTTGAACCAGGGCTGCTCCAGTTAGTCATTGGGCCAGTTCTCAGGTGGTGTATTCCGGGGAGCTGTGCTGCGCACGGATTGGGCAGAATCTGGGCCCTTGATTGGCACTGGGACCAACCTCCTGGATGGGCTGCCCCCAGTAAATGGTGTGTTCTCTGTACGTGCCCCTCTGAGTTCTGAGCCCTGCGGTTGAGCGCGTGTCACGTGTTCCTCTTCTTCTCTGCAACCACAAGCGCTAGAAACATACTTACTGTTAATAATAGCTGCATTTCATCACATGACTCCAGCAGCTGGGGCTTTAAGAGAGGCACCAGCGCTTGTGAGGGCTCCAGTGAAAGTGTGGGAGTTGGAGACACTGATCTGACCTCCTGCTCTCCATGCCCCCAACGTTGCCATTGTCAGCTGCGACCCAGGCACCGTCTGCCAGCGTCCCCGACTCCGAGCGCTCAACGATCACCAGTCAGGCCCCCAAAATCCCAGGACCGTCTCGAAAAAGCACGAGACTTTTAACCAAAACACGAGCTGTGGGATCGGTTGGTTCGCTCGCTTGTCGCCCTCACGTCACGTTTCCGTGGCTTTCTCTTAACCGTAAGGTCTAAAAACTGCCTTTTTTTGTACTATGAAAGCGGAGATTTTCTCAGCATCCCTGGACTCCAGCCGCGCAAGATTCAGCAGCGCAGTCCCTCCCTGGGAGGTTGTGATGCCGGAGAGTCAGGGCGCCAGCGGGTGCGGTACAAACGGGTCCTGCCCCCCAAGTCCTTACAGTCTAAATAGCTAAGGCAAAGGGGAGACAGACGCCTGGACAGGGGAAACGACTTGCCCAGGGTCACCCTGCACATCCGTGATAGCAGGGCCATCCTTAGGGTTTATGGGGCCCTATGCAGTATTATTAAACTGGTGCCACACGCCCGATGGCAGCCCGGGCTCGCATGTGTATTTAGATAAGAGTGGTCCTTAAGGATTTATTTAAAAAACGATGTCTGACGTTCCAAGCATTTAAGGCTAACGTGGTATCCTCAGATTGTGCATCTAAAAATCTATGCAAGGGGTTTTTTTAGAGATGGAATTTTATCATCTTCAGCCACTCACTAACGAAGTATTTTTAAAGCAAATTTTAAACGAAGGTCCTGTAGACCAGCATGTTCTGAGTAAATACCACAGTCGTGCACAAGTGTTTTGGTCAGTACGTTCAGAAACGGACAGTGTATCCCTGGGGGTTGGCACATGCCTGTTAAATGGCTTCATTACCACTGAATGGCTCTTTCACAGTTTCAGCGTTGAGCTAATAGGGCTGGCAGGCTGGAGGCGTTTTCACTTTGCAGTGACTAGATCCCCTCCAGAGGCAGCCTCACCTGGCTGCAGCAGCTGTGGGGGGAGCCTGCAGGAAGGGTCAGAACAGGGCTAGGAAAAGGGGGTGATGGGGGGTGGAGGCTAAGACCTAGGGGTGCCCCACATTTTCGGGTGCTGCGTATACCTAAGGACGGCCCTGAGGCCCTTGGCCTCGCCTGTGGATCAGTTGAGTCTTGCCCTCCCGGCTGATCCGGGGGCTCCGGGCCCACCCAGCGGAGTGTGGCTCAGGCCTGGACACCTGCCCGCGCGCTTCCTCCTTGTGGGGCCATGGCCTTTAGCTGCCCTCGGCAGAGCAGCATCCCATGGCAGGGTGTGTGTGTGTGTATGTGTGTTGGTTGTACCTCCCCTTTCCGTTGGGGCAGGGTTCGACCTCGCTGAGCGCCAGCCACGTGGGCGTGGAGAGGACAGGGAAAGGATAGAAACATGCAGCCCATGGCCCCCCGCTCACGGGGGTCGGTACAGCCCCTCCCTCCCCACAGATTTTCGGGGGGAGGCGTGTCCCCGGATTTGGCTTTGTTCCACGTTGGGCACTGTAGGGGGGTGGTCGCCCCGCTCCGGCCCTGGAAGGGTACAAGCCCTGGGGATGGCTGGTTGGGGAAGCAGCCACAGCTGTAGCTGGCTAAATAAGGGCCTCGCTGGCCCTTATAAGAGGGCAGGGGGCCAGGAGCAGGCAGTCCCCCTCTAGCTGAGGAGGGAGATGCACCCAGTAAAGGGGACTGGAGTGGAGCAGGGCTGGGGAAAGGCCAGAGGAGCTGGGGAGCTCCAGGCCAGCAACTCCCCAGGCTGAAGGGCCCTGTACAAGGCCCCTGGAGGTACTGGGTTGCAGGGAAAGGCAACAGGTCAAAACCTCCCTTGCCTATGATGACTGGCTTATACAGACTGCAATCGGCCCCAGTGAAAGGGGGCTAGATGGTGACTGACAGTAGCCCATAGCCTGAGGCAAGGTGGGAATAGAGGGTGGGGGTTCTCCAGGGAGGGGAGACCCAGATCTGTGGGGTATTGCCTGGAGGGGCAGCACCCCAGGTAAAAGGGCACCAGGGTCCTGGGAGGGACATGGGGGGCAAGCGGGACATTGGCCTGCAGAGGGCGCTCCGGAGCTGGAAACAGAGCTAATTCCCAGGAACCAGCAGGAGGCGCCGCTGGGGTGAGGCGCGCACCGTCACAGGCACCAGCCCCACTTTTCGTAGCTTGGAGGGACCACGCTGTGATGGAGCAGGACCTCCTGCATCATCCAGGCCCCAGAGCGGCCCTGGATTAATTCCCGGCTGGACCAGAGCAGATCTTCCAGAACAGCGTCCACGCGGGATTCGTAAACTGCCAGCGATGGAGAATCCACCACAGCCCTGGGGACGTTGTTCCAATGGTCAGTTACCCTCCCGGGTAACAACTTCTTGCCAGTCT
Organism: Terrapene triunguis; assembly: GCF_002925995.2. Classification (NCBI taxonomy): domain Eukaryota; kingdom Metazoa; phylum Chordata; order Testudines; family Emydidae; genus Terrapene; species Terrapene triunguis. The sequence continues at coordinate 3,441 of NW_020692437.1, forward strand.
GAATTGGTCCAGTTTTGACTCCCAGCCATGTTAGACCTTTGCCTGCTCGACTGCAGAGCCCGTTATCAACGTGTGGCTCCCCCTGGAGGTACGGATGGGCTGGGATAGTCCCCCCCCCCTTCACCTTCTCTTTGCTCAGCTAAAGAGAGGGACTCCAGGAGCTCTGGCACTATAATCTTGGACCCCCCTCCAGTTTGCCGACGTCCTTGAATTATGGGCCCCGGCACTGCACGCAGGATTCCAGCCGTGGTTGCACCAGCTCCAAAACCAGAGTTTCCACGGCCCTCGGCCTCCAACACCCAAATCTGGGCCCGCCGGGTCTGACTCTGCGGGGGCCGGGTTTCCCCAGCCCCTGGGAACGGTCACCGCGCCCCTGGCCTGGCTGCGGGCTCCCAGGGCTGCCCGGGCTGTGACTAGCCTGGGGTGCCACCTGCTGGAGGAAAGTGCCCACTGACGGATGCCAGGTTCCTTCTGCAACTGCTGGCTATCGAATACTGCGTGCTGATGCGGTCGCCCCATCTCAAAACAGGTTTATTGGACATGGAAAAGGTTCAGAAAAGGGCAACAAAAATGATTAGGGGGATGGACCGGCTGCCGTATGAGGAGAGATGAATAAGACTGGGACTTTTCAGCTTGGAAAAGAGACGGCTAAGGGGGGATATGATTGAGGTCTATAAAATCATGACGGGTGTGGAGAAAGTAAATAAGGAAGTGTTATTTACTCCTTCTCATAACACAAGAACCAGGGGGCACCAAATGAAATGAATAGGCAGCAGGTTTAAAACAAACAAAAGGAAGTATTTTTTCACACAACGCACAGTCAGCCTGTGGAACTCCTTGCCAGAGGATGTTGTGAAGGCCAAGACTATAACAGGGTTCAAAAAAGAACTAGATAAATTCATGGAGGATAGGTCCATCAATGGCTATTAGCCAGGGTGGGCAGGGATGGTGTCCCTAGCCTCTGTTTGCCAGAAGCTGGGAATGAGCGACAGGGGATGGATCACTTGATGGTTACCTGTTCTGTTCATTCCCTCTGGGGCACCTGGCATTGGCCGCTGTCGGAAGACAGGACACTGGGCTAGATGGACCTTTGGTCTGACCCAGTGTGGCCGTTCTTACGTTCTTCTCTCCTCCTGCACTGGGGCTGGCTACAGAGTCCCATTTGCCAGGCTGTCTCTGACGGAGACCAGCGGGTCCTCCCCTGGGGCTTTTGTTTTAGTCTAAGGTAACGTAATCTATGGCCCCACTACCCCCTGCCCCTCCCCCAGCCCGAGCCTTAATTGACTGGTCTCTCCATGCACATGCAGGGAAGCTCCCACGTGGGTCTGAGAGCGCTGGGGGGAGAGACCCCTCTGCAAACACAAGGCCCCTTGGGTCAATGAAGCAGCTGAATGAGGGGGCTGGTGGTGGGAGCAGGGGATGGGACATCAGGACTTCTGGGTTCTAGGCCGGGCTCTGCCGCTGACTCACCGGGTGGTCTTGGGCCAGACACCTTCTGGCCCATCCTGGGTATCTTGTCGGTCCCCTTCTCCCCGGTGAAAGGTCTGGACCCCTCGTCCCCCTTGGCTCTCGGAGGTTGGTGGGAGCAGGCAGCTCTCTGCAGGGGGCTCGGAGGGTCGACTGACCTGGTGAAATATTAACCCCACCTCCCCTGGCGCTGAACAATGGACACCTGTTCCCACACAGGAGCTTGTCATGGGGGCCTCCCTGCCTCTGCATGGGAGCCCGCCCTTCCCAGGTGAGTAGGGTCCCAGAGCTGGGCTGGGGGAGGAGAGGGGGCACATTGGGGTGTCTCCAGTGGCCCCTCCCCCAGGGAGATGTCAGGGCAAGTCTGCCCTTAGCACATCATCGCAATGGGCATCTTCTGGAGAGCTGAGATCCTCTCCCAGCCGGAGACCCCCGCAGAGCCCAGATCTCACCCCTTGGGAGCATGGGGATCCTGGATTGCCCTGTATCTGTCTGTGGGGCGCCCCCTTCATAGCTCCTGGTTCCTCCCCAGAATTAAGCAAAGGGAAGAGACAGCCACCGTGCTAGGGAAACTGCTTGGGGAGGGGGGACCTCGACCCACTGCCCGGCAGGGGTGGGCGGCGCGAGCGGAGGGTGACATCAGAGCATCTGCCCAGAGCGGGGAAGCGATGACGCAGGGACAGGCGGGAGGTGGGGGCTTGGGGTGGGTGTAAGGGGAGATATAAACCTCTGGAGCTGGCTCCGGCAGTGCAGAACGCGGAGAGACTCAGCCAGGCCACCAGCACCCCTGTGTCGCACTGCGCCTCTGCACCGCACCCCGTTGGATCAGGGTAAGCACACGGGGCTGGGACTTGGGGCGCGGGGGGATTCAGTGGGAGGGGGGAATGGGTCCCTGCCCTCTCCTCCCCGACATGCAGCGGGCAAGCCTGCCAGCACCCAGCGTCGGTGCCCTCTGCCTAGGGCAGGGGAGTGTATCTGCGTTTGTGCCATACAGCGCCATGCACATCTGCGGCACAGACGCCCCATAGTTCTGGAGAGTGCCCTGGGATTCCCGGGGCTGGGAGGTGGAGGACTGGCTCAGGGGGTCTCCCGCACCCTCTCTCAGTACCAATGCAGGAAGAGCAGAGGGCGGATTTGGGGCAGCAGGGCTGGGGGCGTTGCTTGCCAGAGTGGCCAGTAGCTGGTGGGTCCTGGCGGGAGGGTTGGCTGCCTTCAGACACAAAATGTGACGTTTCCACCCTGGACAGACGGAGGGAGCGGCAGGGGTTTGGGATCTGGAGCTGGGGGGATGGAAATGTCTGTGCGTGTGGTGCTGGGTGTCTGGCCAGGTCTGTGTGAATGGGGGAGTGTGTCTGTGTGCGTGGGAGCATGCCGTGTGTCGGCATGTCTGAACGTACGTGTGTACGGGTGTCGGCATGCGCATCCCAGCGTGCGAGCACGAGGAGAGGCACATCTGTGAGTGGGGGTGCGAGCACAGATGTGAGCAGGGGCAGATAGCTATGCGTATGCCAGCGACTGCATGTATTCCCGTGTGTACATGCGTGTGTGTGTTTGTGTCTGTATGCACATACACGGACGGCTGGGCGTGTGTGTGCGCGTGTAGTGGTGAGCGCACGGCAAGTGCGTGCAGTCACGAGCCCAGGGCGCACGTGAATGTTTGTGCGTGCACTCACGAGTACAGGGCATGCGTGTGCATTTCCCACACAAGCCAGCACCCTCTCCTTACAAATCAGGCACCCTCCGGTGCTCTCCTCCTCCAGGGCTGGCTGGCATGGTCCTCCAGCCGCACCGCCTCCCAGTGGCCTCCCTGAGCCCTGCTGCTTCCCCTGGGGCCGGCCGCCACCCCTGGAGTAGTTGAGAAACCCAAGAGCTCGCCCGCTTCCCCCCTTGTTGTTCTGGGGTCCTACCGGCTTCTCTGCTGGGGCCTGCCCTCTCCTCCCTGCACCCATGGCATCCACCACAGCCGTTTCTATGGCAACGCGGCTGGATCCCCCTCTCCCCCGTCGCCAAGGGCCCCTCGAGCAGCCGTCCGTCCGGCTCACATTCAACATGGCACGAGCTCGCCCCGCTCCTCTCCACCTGCCTTCGCCCGTCCCCACGCTGGCACTGCCAGCCCGGCACTCTCCACGCTGGGGCCCCATTCAGCCTGTCTCTCTCCTCCCCCTGGGTGGTGTCCATGCCCCAGCTCTCTCTCCCCAGCCCCGCGCTGGCCTCCCCTCCAGTCCCAGCCCATTCGGGGGGCTGTCGCCTCGTCTCACCGGCGCACGCTCTCCCTTCTCTCCTCCCCCAGATGGTCGCCCCCTGCAGGCGCTGGGCTTCCCTCTTCTCCCTCACCTGCTGCGTGGCCCTGCTCCTGGGGCACCTGGGCAGCGCTGCCCCCATGCACCCCAAGTACCCCGGGGACGATGCCCCCGTGGAGGACCTGGTCCAGTTCTACAACGAGCTGCAGCAGTATCTCAACATGGTCACGCGGCCCAGGTAAGTGGCTCGGCTAAGCCGGGGGTAGTCGTCTGCGCGCCTCTGGCCTGGCCTCCCGGACAGACGGGTTTCCCAGTCCCAGCCCACGGCCCTGTCTCCCCTAGGGCCATCCCCGAAGCAATGACTGGCTGCATGTTTTTCTCCCCCGCCCCCCTAGATACGGCAAGAGATCCAGCAGCCGGATGCTCTGCGGAGACCCCTATGACCCCTCTGGATGCTAAACCCGCCAGGTAAGATCTGTTCTGGGAAGGAGCTCAGGAATGGGGCGTGCGTGCCTACTTGTTCATCTGTTACCGTCCGGTGACTGGCAGACCAGTAAGCCAGTAAGGGATGCCCTTCCCGCCAGCCCCATCCCACAGCAGGGGGGCAGCCGGAGCTGTGGTCTGTGGTGTTGGTGAGTCAGAGGGATTCGCTACCCTCTGAGTTCCTACAGAACATGCCCCAGCGTGGCGCTAGAGGGCCCTGTGCTCCTGGAGGGGCTGGTTTTCGGGTGGGGCATACAAGCCAGGCCCCAACCATGTGGCCGGGTTCCGAGCTGGGCGATCACCTTCTGCCTCCCTGTGAAATTTCTGGTGATCGTGTTCTTCTTCACCTCCTGCTCTAATCTGTTGTGCGGCAGGAGCTGTTGAGAAGCGGCCACCTTCCACCCCAGAGGCAGCTGCATTTCAGCAAGGGGTGGGGACAGAGACGAGGGCAGGAGGGGCTGGTTCCAGGTCAGTTACTTTGCTGGAGGACGAGGTGTCTGGCTGGTACCGAAGTCACTCTTGTGAGGGTGTCTCTGTCCGGCTTCACGAGAGTTCCTGGGCTTTTGCTCTGTCTCCCTGCCCTGCTCGGAGCCCCGTTCTGACCCCAGCTCACGGTTCACCGGGTGCCTGCAACAGGCCTTGGTTGTGGGCGGCAGCGGATGCACGGGAGAGGTTGGGGGGGGGGCTCAGAGCTCTGTAGTTGCAGGAAATATCACGGAGAGGTTTGGGGTGTGCCAGAATGGGCAGCAGCGTGGTGAGAGCAGGGGGCTGGGAGTCTCAGGACTCCTGGGTTCTATTCCCAGCCGTACCACTGGGCTGCTGTGTGACCTTGGGCAAGTCACTTCCCTTCTCGGGGCCTCAGTTTCCCCGTCTCTAGGGTGGGGATATCGATACTGTTGAGCCTCCAGGATCATTATGAGGCTGTGTCGATGCCTGTTTGCAAAGCGCCCGGATAACCCCCGGAAAAAGTGCTGCATAAAGACAGTGTTATGCCCACGGGCAGAGGAACATGGGCGGGGCGGGGGGCTTCGATTCAGCGTTCCCACTGTGCCCACTAGGTGGCACTGACAGACCATGTCTCTAGGATTGGCATCGCGCCCTCTGTGTGAGGAGGGAGCTGAAGGGGCTGCAGAGGAAGGAGACCAGGCCCCAGCCGCTGAACAAACCCTGCTCCCTGTTCAGCCTTACGGGGCCAGGTGTGGGGCTTTCCCCCGGGAAAGAACCGTGAAGCGAAAGGGACGCAGGGCTAAAATCAGACACGGCTCCTCAGCAGCATCATGGAGCAACCCCTGCAACCAGGCCCGGCTCCAGGGTTTTGGCCGCCCCAAGCAGCCAAACAAAAAAAA
>NW_020692438.1:0-9300 GCF_002925995.2 Terrapene triunguis
CACTACTAAAGATCAGAATACAAATAATGATCATTATAACTGTGCTGCTTTATTGCTGCCATTTGCAATATTTACATTCCTCCTTCACACCTAGACCATCTTCATTTGTCAACTGTCATGCAAAGCCTACTGTAGGGAAACAAAGTTAATGCTGGTACAGGATACAGAAAATTCAGTATTACCATTTTATATCAGTAAAAGAATTATAGGGATAGACACAAATGAGAACCAGAACTAAGATACCTACAACTGAGCTGTGACTACCCTTAGAAAATTTGTTGTTTTTGACACTATCTGACAAAGCCCCTGTCAAAGAGTGTTGTCCTACCAGGTCCTAGAATGTTCTGGCACAAAAGTGTAAAATCTACTTCCTGCACTGCTTGAGGAGAGGCAGGGGGAAGTAGAGCTGGGGTTGGGTTTTGTTGGGTTTTTTTTTTGGCAAATAGTTTATTTGCCAAAAAATGCAGCTTTGAGTCAATCAAAACTGTTCTTGAATTTGGGTCAAATTTGGCAAATAGTCTCAGGCAAAAAGAAAGGAGAGGGCACAATTTCCAAGAAAGTCAAAATGTTTTGTTTTGACTTTTCGATTTGAAACAATGTTTCATTTAGAAATCTAGCTAGATTTAACTTAAAAAACACATAAAAGGTAAAAAAAACCTGGAATCAAACATTTTATTTCAGATTGAACAAAATGTTTCATTTGACTCAAAACTTTTTTTTTTCATCTTGGTGAGAAAAACTATCAATGCAGAGCCACTGAAACTAAATTTTGTTTTGGATGTTTTGGTTTAGTCACGAAAATCTATAATTTGCCCAGCTCTAATGAGATTTTTCCAAAGTTGATTTGGTCATGGAGCATAAGAGCTCAGATACTACACAGTGGTGGGAGAGGGGCAGATAGACGGTTTCATCACTTCAGCAGTTTCCCTTAGGTAGATAGAGCTAAAGCCCCAGTTCTGAAATTGATAACACTTGAGTGGATTCTTGAACCAGCACGGAGATCCTGAAGTTGATCTGACTCTATGCCACTGCAGAAGCCTGCCTGCACATTGAAAATTATAGTAACAGGGACTGAACTGGTAGCCATTTTGTGAAAGCACTGTTTGTATCAATCATTTATCAGATGGAGGAGCTGTGCCCCCATTGATTTAATCCTGACACCGCCTGGAGGAAAACAGTTAAGGTACCACTGCTTTGGGTTCTGAAAACCTGGGTAACAGATTTGGCAAGCCAGTTGCCAGGAGTGGTAGAGAGGAAGAGGATAATTTATACAAATGATTTGCTGTGCTGTGCAAGAAGGGAGGAGTGCAGGACAGGGTAGCAACCTAGAATTTCCCAGTTTCATGGTCCACAAGTCAATTTACAGATACATTCCATTACTGGGACTCAGGTCCCAGGCTGGTGGCCTAGTCAGAGGAGTATGTCAGAAAGAAAGGGAACATCTGGAAAGACAGAGCAGTCAGAAATGATTTTAGGAAATAGCTTGACTGATTTTGTACAGGACATGGTAATGGTCTTTGGAAGCCTGGAAGCTTTACTGGCCCCGGAGCGTTCCTGCAGCTCTGTAAGCAGATGGTAGCAGATAAAAAGATAGATCAGTTAAAGGCAAGAAAATGGAGGACCTAAAGAAGGAAAGGTTCAAGAAAGAAAATTCTGTATTGGGTAGGGAAGAGGCGAAATAAAGGGCAATTTGGCTTAATGGATTTGGGAGGCGAAGGGCTCCTGCGAATTGATGTCTTGAAGAATTAAGAATGTTGATTTTGCTAACAGGGCCCTATGGGAAATGCCTCCTGGGCCACCCTGGGAGCCAGTGGAGATTTCAGGAAGCTACAGGCTAGCAGCCCTTGAGGCATCTGAAAACTGGAGTGGCTCATGTGGCTCCCAGAAGTCCTAGCAATTGCAGAGAAACACAGTTACAGGCCCCAATCCTCCACCCCAGATGCAGTATAGGTATCCAAATGGTGCAGAAGCCAGCCTGAAAGAAACAATTGATGCCTACACACCAGTGAAATATGTACTTACTGGCAAGATTAATAACTGTTATGTGTCCAGCCCCAGCAAGCCCTAAGCAAATCAGGACAGATGAATTTGCTCAGCCCCAAGTGGATGCTCAAAGCAAAGTTAAAAGTTCAAGAGCCCCCTCCCTGGGAAAAAAGGAGGGGAGGAAGAAGAACTGGAGAAAGTTAATAAGTTTAGTTTAAATGTTTAGTGATTCCTCCCACTACATGGGGCGGGGGGAGTTTGTTTTGCTTTGTGTTTTAGATTATTAATCGTGTGGATGCTGGAAGATCTTGGAGACGATGCACTCCTGTGTGCTGCTTTTGTTGGTGTTTGGATTGCAGACCTGCTCCTTTGGTGGTGTGAATCCAGAACCTCTTGTATTCGCGGTGTGGGGAAACATCCATAGATGACAGTGGAATGTAAAGTGAACAATACCCTCGATGTCACTACTGATCCCAACATCCTTGGAGAACAAATCACTCCTTTGGGCCCCTTGGACAGATATGATGCCACTTCAGTAAAATTGAAAGGCTTGGACTTGGACAAAGTAAATATTAGCGTCGGAATGAGTGAGAACTGGCAACGTATCTTGGTTTGGATTGCAAATGGTCTATGCTGTCAACTACAGAATCCCTACCACTTCACTGGCAACAGCACCATCCTCATGTATACACAGGAGGTTAGTGGGGGAGTGGATTTGTTAGTGGGAGGAATTGGAGGCTACCCAGGTGGCATGGCCGGCTCCAGCATTTCTGCCGCCCCCCCCCAAAAAGCCGCGATTGGCGGCGGCAATTGGGGGGGGGGGGAGCCCCCGTCGGCGGCGGCAAATGGGGGGGGGGGGGGGAAGCCGCGATCGGCGGCGGCAGTTCAGCGGCAGGTCCTTCACTCCTAGAGGGAGTGAGGGACCTGCGCCCCCGAATTGCCGCAGGTGCCGCCCCTCTCCCTTGGCCGCCCCAAGCATCTGCTTGTTAAGCTGGTGCCTGGAGCTGGCCCTGCCAGGTGGGTATGGTTGTCACTGAGTGGGAACTGACAGGCTGCTATTTAATTGTGATGAGCCCAAGTGCATTCACTTGCAGAATGACAAGTGAACATCTCCAGGGGAAAAGACAATTCATTTTAGGCTGAAACACTCCCTTTCATTCCCAAATACCAGACAAGAAGATTTAAGGAAGGCAAGACTATAGGTATTGACACCAGGAGGGGAATGGGATGTTATTTTTCCCTGTACTTTGGAGGCTCCGGGTGCTCAGGAAATTTATAATAGGGACAAAGAATGTTTGGCTAATAAAGTAGTTAAATGGTGCTTGGTAAAATGGTTATTAACATGCAGCCCAATATGACATGAAAATGGCTCCTTCAGGGATCCCATGGAGTAAAATGTATAGAAGTGTGGATTTTGGAATTAACTGTAATTAATTTGGTTGGAGCATATGTGGTTCAAACCAATGTAAAGAAGTAATTAGTGATTAATACAACCCACACCCTGAAAAAGGTTATTGTGGACCTCACCTTAGCAAACATCTTGGCAAGAACCCCATTGTGAAAAGTTTGTCTAGTCATTATATGAGGGCTGGAAAAATTGTATTAATTTTCATGATGTCCCCTGACCGCCCAAGGACCAAGTAAAAAGAGACACATTTGGCCCAGGGGTAGGGGTTCTTAATAGTACAAATGAGGAAGTGGTTGGGAATAAAATGAATGCAGTGTGGCAACACCTAAAGGATTTAGCATTGCCTCTGAGGGGATCCTCAGACCAGCTAAGCTCCGTACAGAATGGGATGGCACATGTTTTAGAGACATGGGAGCAATCCCAAGAAAAGGACCACCTCCACCTCTTGCAAGCTGTTGGTGCCCTCCAGAGTAATGTTTCCTTGGCTCTGGAATGCATGCAAATGCAGATGTGGATTACTGATGTGGTAAAGGACATGATTTGAGATGGTATGAGTGGGATACTCCCACTGGAAATTAGGAGCATTATATGGAAAAATTCCACTCAGACTGAGAGGGATTTACAATTCTGGTGGAAAATGGTAAATGTTTACCTATGATGAAAGATCTGGAGAAATCACTGTATTTGTTTTATTAATGTCAGAAGCAGAAATAAGGTGGGTTTCCCCCATTGTAGCCTTGGGCCTTAATGTTAATCAGACAGTGATGGAGCTCATGGACCACAGGGTATGGGTAACAAAAGAGGCTCGGGGTGACAGACAGTAGAATTGGGAGCCTGCTTAGAAAAACATGGGATTGGATATAAATGCACCACAGGCTGTGTATTTAGAAATAACAGAGGGAAAATGTAATTATGCTATTAATCCATTTGTAAATGAAGCTGTGATTGTGTATATGGGTGATAATTGTGTATGTGTTAGAAGTTGGTGCCCGGTACCCATAATTAATTATGTGCATCATGTACTACATAATCCCCATGAAAATAGATTTTTTGCCATATTGTAGTTATTGAGGGATGTGATTTTAATTTCAAGTGACTGAATTAAAATATAGCAAATGAAAAGTGAAATACAAATTGTATTCAAATGTAATACTTGTATCCATTGAATGAATTTAATTGTTTTGCAGATATTGCTTCAGCATCCCCTTTTGAGGAATTATTTATATGATGCAAAACAGGAGGCACATAAGATTATGGTCACTGTCCATCACTCAGCCAGCGAGATTAAACAAATAATTGAGAGGGTTAGCAAAGATCTGGAATACAAATATCCAGAGATATTGGTGGGATGGTCCCCCATGGTAACAGGGATTTTTAATCTGTTTTTACATCCAATTGTGGTGATTTTGGTGTTTCAAATAGTGGCAGTTGTTTTGTTTCTGGTGCTGACATGCTGAATTCGAAGGAAGATCGATCGGTTGCAAAGCCCGCACTTTTGCAAACCATGGGTACTCCTCAAGGGAACCTACATGAGGGCTAGTCTCTAACAAGGCAGAATCAGGGGTGAAAACTGAGAGTGCCAGAAAGAAGACCATTGCTCAGTCTCGGTTGAAAGCCTTGAGCCCATGCTGGGCCGCACTAGTAACCCACTGAACTCGTGTATGTATGTGTAGAGATCTTAATAGTAAAGGTATATGGTCTGCAAGGAGGGGAGTGTAGCCCCTGAATTTGACTTTCCTGCATGTACACCACAATTTGATAGTACTGCCGTCAGCCATTTTGTATGTTCACCCACTGCCAGCTGATAAATGCAAAGTAATGCACATTGGAAAACATAATCCCAACTATACTTACAAAATGATGGGATCTAAATTAGCTGTTACCACTCAAAAAAGAGATCTTGGAGTCATGGTGGATAGTTCTCTGAAAAAAATCCACTCAATGTACAGCAGCAGTCAAAAAAGCTAACAGACTGTTAAGAACCATAAGGAAAGGGATAGAAAATAAGACAGAACATATAATGCCACTATATAAATCCATGGCACACCCACAGCTTGAATTCTGTATGCAGTTCTGGTCACCACATGTCAACAAAGATATATTAGAATTGGAAAAGGTACAGAGAAGGGCAAGAAAAATGATTAATGGTATGGAACATAAGAACATAAGAACGGCCGTACCGGGTCAGACCAAAGGTCCATCTAGCCCAGTATCCTGCCTACCGACAGTGGCCAATGCCAGGTGCCCCAGAGGGAGTGAACTAACAGGCAATGATCAAGTGATCTCTCTCCTGCCATCCATCTCCACCCTCTGACAAACAGAGGCTAGGGACACCATTCCTTATCCGTCCTGGCTAATAGCCATTAATGGACTTAACCACCATGAATTTATCCAGTTCTCTTTTAAACTCTGTTATAGTCCTAGCCTTCACAATCTCCTCAGGTAAGGAGTTCCACAAGTTGACTGTGCGCTGCGTGAAGAAGAACTTCCTTTTATTTGTTTTAAACCTGCTGCCTATTAATTTCATTTGATGACCCCTAGTTCTTGTATTATGGGAATAAGTAAATAACTTTTCCTTATCCACTTTCTCCACATCACTCATGATTTTATATACCTCTATCATATCCCCCCTTAGTCTCCTCTTTTCCAAGCTGAAGAGTCCTAGCCTCTTTAATCTCTCCTCATATGGGACCCGTTCCAAACCCTTAATCATTTTAGTTGCCCTTTTCTGAACCTTTTCTAGTGCCAGTATATCTTTTTTGAGATGAGGAGACCACATCTGTACGCAGTATTCGAGATGAGGGCATACCATCGACTTATATAAGGGCAATAATATATTCTCAGTCTTATTCTCTATCTCCTTTTTAATAGTTCCTAACATCCTGTTTGCTTTTTTGATCGCCTCTGCACACTGCGTGGACATTTTCAGAGAACTATCCACGATGACTCCAAGATCTTTTTCCTGACTTGTTGTAGCTAAATTAGCCCCCATCATATTGTATGTATAGTTGGGGTTATTTTTTCCAATGTGCATTACTTTACATTTATCCACATTAAATTTCATTTGCCATTTTGTTGCCCAATCACTTAGTTTTGTGAGATCTTTTTGAAGTTCTTCACAGTCTGCTTTGGACTTAACTATCTTTAGCAAACAGCTTCTGTATGAGAAGAGATTTTAAATGGTGGGATTTTCAGCTTGGAAAAAAGTCGACTAAGAGGGGATATGACAGAGTTCAATAAAATCGTGAATTGTGTGGAGAAAGTGAATAAGGAAGTCTTATTTACTCCTTCACATAACATAAGAACCAGGGGTGACCCAATGAAATTAATAGGCAGCAGGTTTAAAATAAACAAAAAGAAGCACTTTTCTACACAGTGCACAGTCAACCTGTGGAATTTGTTGTCAGGGGATGTTGGGAAGGCCAAAACTATAACAGGGTTAAAAAAATAATTAGATAAGTTCATGGAGGATAGGTCCATCAATGGCAATTAGACAAGATGGTCAGGGATGCGACCCCATGCTCTGGGTGTCCTAAGCATCTCATTGACAGAAGCTGGGAGTGGACGACAGGGGATGGATCACTTGATGATTGCCTGTTCTGTTCATTCCTGCTGAATAAAGCACCTGCCATTGGCCACTGTCGTAAGACAGGATACTGGGCTAGATGGACCATTGGTCTGCCCCAGTATGTCTTTTATGTTCTAATGCCAATACTATGAACTATTTGAAAAGGGGAAACAGGCAGGTGTCCTGCTAAGAGAAAAAGATAACCTACCTCAGGAAACCAACAACCGTCTTTGTGTAAAGGAATTTAGGTTTTAGAATAAAATGCATGTCTGATGGAAGAAAATGAGATTCTCTTCATCAAGATTGATTCAGACAATGGAAACAACACAAAAACAAAAATGCAAGTCATTTAATAGGAAACTGGGATTTCACATCACAAATGCAACTATTAGGAGTACAATTAAATATCATCCAGAGAAAAACAAAAACAAAACAAATAACACAAATAAACAAAAAAACCCTAGAGATAGGCAATTTTGTGAGAAAGAAATGGAATGACAACATGACTATGATGCTTATAAAAGAAGTACAGCCATAAATCAAGCCAGACAACAGTTCTAAACTAACTAAATTAAGGACCAGGTCCAAAGCTCATTGACACAGAATCATAGAAATGTAGGGCTGGAAGGTACCTCGAGAAGTCATCAAGTCCAGCCCCCTCAGCTGAGGTAAGACCAAGTAAACCTAAACTATCCCTCACAGGTGTTTGTCCAACCTGTTCTTAAAAACCTCTAGTGATGGGGATTCCCCAGCCTCCGTTACTAGCCTATTCCAGAGCTTAACTACGCTTATAATTAGAAAGCATTTCCTAAACCTAAATCTAAATCTCATTTGCTGCAGATTAAGTTCATTACCTCCTGTCCAGCCTTCAGTGGACATGGAGAACAATTGATCACAGTCCTCTTTATAACAACTCTTAACATATCTGAAGACTTATCAGGTCCCCATTCACTCTGCTTTTCTCAAGACTAAATATGCCTGTCAAGGCTGTATCCCCACTTTGAACTTTAGAGTACAAATGTAGGGGCCTGCATGAGGACTTCTAAGCTTAACTACCAGCTTAGTTCTGGTCCACTGCCACCATTCCCTACCCTGGGAAGCTTTTAGAAACCTCTCACCAATTCCCTGGTGAATACAGATCCAAACTCCTTGGATCTTAAACAAGGAGAAATTGACCCTTCCCCCCTCCTTCCTTTCACCAACTCCTGGTGAATACAGATCCAAACCCCCTTGGATCTTAAAACAAGGAGAATCAATCAGGTTCTTAAAAAGAAGGCTTTTAATTAAAGAAAAAGGTAAAAATCATCTCTGTAAAATCAGTATGGAAAATAACTTTACAGGGTAATCAAACTTAAAGAGCTCAGAGGACCCCCTCTGTCTTAGGTTCAAAGTACAGCAAACAAAGATAAACACTCTAGTAAAAGGTACATTTACAAGTTGAGAAAACAAAGTAAAACTAAGACGCCTTGCCTGGCTTTTTTACTTACAAGTTTGAAATATGAGAGACTTATTTAGAAAGATGGGGAGAACCTGGATTGATGTCTGGTCCCTCTCAGTCCCAAGAGCGAACAACCCCTTAAAACAAAGAGCACACACAAAAGCCTTTCCCCCCCCAAGATTTGAAAGTATCTTGTCCCCTTATTGGTCCTTTGGGTCAGGTGTCAGCCAGGTACCCGAGCTTCTTAACCCTTTACAGGTAAAAGGATTTTGGAGTCTCTGGCCAGGAGGGATTTTAGTACTGTACACAGGAGAGCTGTTACCCTTCCCTTTATAGTTATGACAATGCCCGTTTTTAAAAATCTTTCCTCAAAGGTCAGGTTTTCGAAACCTTTTGTCATTTTTGTTACTCTCCTCTGGAATCTTTCAAATTTGTCCACATATTTCCTAAAGAGTGGCACCCAGAATTGGACACATTACTACAGCTGAGAACTCACCAGTGCCAAGTAGAGCGGGACAATTACCTCCTATGTCTAACAGATGACACTCCTGTTAATAAACCCCAGAATGATATTAGCCTTTTTCACAACTGCTTCACATTGTTGACTCATATTCAATTTGTGATCCACTATAACCCCCTTTTCACCAGTACTACCACCTACTTAGTTATTACCCATTTTGTAGTTGTGTGTTTGATTTTTCCTTCTTAAGTGTTGTATTTTGCACTTTCATCTTGTTGAATTCAGACCAATTCTCCAATTTGTCAAGGTTGTTTGCAATTCTGATCCTGTCCACTGGGAATCCCTCGACTCCAGTGGATTTTAGCTTAGTCCCTAAAGAAGACTAGCAAGGCTTATGTATGTGGCTCTGATGTAAAGAATAGTTAAATAAAGATGAGGGGGAA
>NW_020692439.1:0-1829 GCF_002925995.2 Terrapene triunguis
TGCAGCCATAGAGACTTACTAAAATAAGTGAAAAAGCTACCAAAGCTCCACAAGGGAATAACACAGCTCTGGGGGGACCTGTCTCCTCAGCCTTTACCAAAGCTTCCTAGATTAGCACCCTCACACGGGCACCTGGTGGTAAGAGACAACGGACCAGCCTTGTCCCTGGCCTGCCAAATGGGTCCGACGATGCTCGAGACTGAGGGTGAACATTAGAACTGAAGGGTCAGATGCTGAGGAGCGAAGTTGACAATAGACAGTGGAGAAACTCAAAAGCTGAAGAAGACGAAGCTGCCTGCACATGGTGGGTTGCCCTCCTATAGGATCTCAGCAATATCTTGAATATTCATGCTAGTACCCAACCTTCTGTGCCCAAATCTAACTTCCTCAGCCACATAATACTGGGGTGCACTTATTCTATAGGCTAGTGTAGTCACACATGTTAATGCCAATTGGCTCATTCTCAAACCTGTTATTTCTTTCCCAATCTGGTTTCCGGTCGTTACTTCCACATTCCTGCCGTGTCCTGTGTGGAGTCCCAAGTTTCTTAGATAAACATGTCTAGTTCCCCAAAATCTAAAAGGGTATCGGTTAGGCCATATATCTGAGCCTAAGCTCACCAGTCCCCTTAACCATACAGATGCTCACTTGCTGAAGCTAAACATACAGGATACAGGCCTGTAGGACCCGTTACAGCCAAACATAATAACATAATCCAATGCAAACGTACAAGGCAAATATACCAAAGCAAACCAATAAATAAATGCAGAAAATAATAAAGCAAGCCAGCAGGTTAGCCCTCTGGCCTACAAGGTAGACAGACAGAGATGAATCTAGGGGTGGGGTAGGTGGACAGAAGGACAGACAGAGATGGATCTAGGCAAGGGGCAGATGTAAGGAAGGGCAGACAGAGATGGATCTAGGCGTGGGGCATATGGACAGAAGGACAGAGATGGATCTAGAGATGGGGTAGGTGGCTGGATGAACATGCTAAATTACTACCTGCTGCCCAGGTGGGGATGAAGAGGAGAATGCAGAGGACGGGGCTCAGGGCTGGCAGCTGCTCCATGGTCCCCGCACTCTGGGCGGCTCCGTGGGTCCAGCTCAGCTCAGCTCAGCATCCCCCAGAAGCATCAGCCCCAGGGGGCGGTGGAAAGTTTTGTGGTCAGCGCCTCTGAGATGGCTGCAGCGAGAGGCGGGGAACAAGGGCCGGATGTGTGTGTGTGTGTGTGTGTTTGAGCATGTGCTGTTCACTGTGTGAGGGACAAGCTGGTGTGTGTGTGTGTGTATGTGTGTGTGTGCATGCATCCCACTGCCCCCTAGAATCAGCCGCATTCCTCTGTGTCTCCTAGCCCCTGTACTGCGTATGACTGAGGTGGATTTCCCTTACTTAGACTGGGGCAGTTGGGGTGTTTAGAGCTGGGGGATCTGGTCTGATGCCCCGCCCGGCTGCCCTGGCGCAGGGGGCAGCACAGCAGCAGCTGGCATCTCCTGGAGAATCCTGGCTTGGTGGTGGTCCCTAGGAGCAGCTCCCCGGCCAGGGCTGCGTCCTACACTGGGCCACAAATCCCTGCTCTGCTCTCAAACCAGGGGGGCCGACGGGCGTGAATTCCCACCCTGGGTTGGCGATCCGGCCCTGTCAACTTTCCATGTCTTTTTCATCGGCTCTGTCACAAGACATTTCTAACCAGACATTGTCCTTAGCACCACGACCTTGAATGGTTGGCCAATAGCTACACCACACCGCTGGCTAGCGATATTCGGAGGAGCTGTCAGGTTGCAGGTAGTTGTGATGGGGATTTGGGGTAATTTGGAGTCATTATCTGTCC
>NW_020692440.1:0-543 GCF_002925995.2 Terrapene triunguis
GGGGGGGGGGCGTGTGTCCCACAATGCCCTGGGGCTGGGAGGGTGGAGGGGGGGTTGCCCATGGTAACAGGTTGGGGCTAGTGATCCCAAGCCAGGCCTTGACTATACAGGGATTTTGTCCCACAATGCACTGGGGGGTGTGTGTGTCCCACAATGCCCTGGGGCAGGGGGGGCACGTGTCCCACAATGCACTGGGCCGGGACAGGGGCGGGGACCTACCCATGGTAACAGGTTGGGTGTAGCGATCCCAGGCCTTGGCTGTCCCACGATGCACTGGGGCAGGGGTGGGGGTTGCCCATAGCAACCGGTTGGGCCTAGTGATCCCAGGCCCGGACTATACAGGGATTTTGTCCCATAATGCAGTGGGCTAGGGAGGGGTTCCCAGGAGCACGTGTCCCATAATGCACTGGGGGGGGTTACCCATGGTAACAGATTGGGCCTAGTGATCCCAGGCCTTGGCCGTAATGCTCCAGACGCTGGGGCCCGGTGGCCCGGCCAGGCCTGCCGCGAGGGTGGGGGTGACTTGCTGAAATAGCCCCCCCC
>NW_020692440.1:643-5600 GCF_002925995.2 Terrapene triunguis
CCTGGGTTCTCTCCCTGGCTCTGGGAGGGGAGGGGGGTCTGGTGGGTCAGAGCAGGGGGGGCTGGGAGCCAGGACTCCTGGGTTCTCTCCCTGGCTCTGGGAGGGGAGGGGGGTCTGGTGGGTTAGAGCAGGGGGGGCTGGGAGCCAGGACTCCTGGGTTCTCTCCCTGGCTCTGGGAGGGGAGGGGGGTCTGGTGGGTCAGAGCAGGGAGGGCTGGGAGCCAGGACTCCTGGGTTCTCACCAGCTCTGTGACGGGAGGGGGGTCTGGTGGGTGAGAGCAGTGGGGGCTGGGAGCCAGGACTCCTGGGTTCTCTCCCCGGCTCTGGGAGGGGAGTGGGGTCTGGTGGGTCAGAGCAGGGGGGGCTGGGAGCCAGGACACCTGGGTTCTCTCCCCGGCTCTGGGGGGGGGGGGGGGGGCAAAGGTGTGGTTGGGGGGGGGGCTGTTTGTGTATTACAGCAGCAATAGGCATTATAATGCCAAGCACCCCCTCCCCGCCCCTGTAGCTGGGGCCTTCTGTGGCCCCTTCCCTGTCGGGGTGCTGGCCCCAGGTGAAGAGCTCGGGGGGGGACCCCCATCTGACCTGTCCCTTCCCCCCAGGTGAACGTGGGGGCCGGCAGCCACCCCCACAAGGTGAAGGTGTACGGCCCCGGCGTGGCCAAGACGGGGCTCAAGGCCCACGAACCCACCTACTTCACTGTGGACTGTGCCGAGGCCGGGCAGGGTGAGTGCCGGGGAGGGCCTCTGGACCGGGGGGGGGGGGGGGGGGGGGGGCTGGGGGGTGGGGGTGGGGGCAGGCTGCGGGGTGGGAGCCGAGGGGCTCTAACATGTCTCCCCGCGCCCCCCACACAGGGGGAGTTGTGGCGGGTGGGTTGGCGACTTGAGGGTGACCCGGGCATGGCAGAGGTCGGTAGGGGGCAGGGCAGGGGGGCTATGCGGGGAGCTGACGGCTCTGCTGGGTTCCCCCCCCCGTCCAGGTGACGTGAGCATTGGGATCAAGTGCGCCCCGGGCGTGGTGGGGCCGGCTGAGGCCGACATTGACTTCGACATCATCCGCAATGACAATGACACGTTCACCGTGCGCTACACGCCGCGCGGGCCCGGCACCTACACCATCATGGTGCTCTTCGCCGACCAGGTCCGCCAGGGGGAAAGCAGGGGGGGACCACAATCCTGGTGCTTTCCACTCACCGCATCCTGCCCATATTTCGGGGGCACGGCCCCGGGCGGAGCAGGGGGTGGGAAGGGCGCGATGCGACGGGGGAGGTGCTTTTCATCGATCTCTCCTATGGGGCAGGCTCTGTGTCACGGGGTCCCCAGGCGATGCTCTGGACGTCCCCATTCGAAGCCAGCCAGGACTTTGGGGAGCCTCCTCTCTGGGAGCAGACTGTCTCCGGGGCCAGAAGCTTCCCCAGCTTCCACCTTCCTGGGTCTGACCCCGGACGATTCGGCCTCCCCTGCCCCCCGTGCGCTTCCCCCAGCAATTCCCCCGGCGGGGTCCTGGGGCAGCCAGGGGGCCCCCCCCCCCCCCCCCGACGTGACTCTCAGCCAGCATGTAGAACAGAAGGTATATTCGTTGACAGGAACACGGCATAGAACAGAGCTTGGTATCCCAGAAATCAGTGACTTTCAGCCAAGCCCATCTTGGGAAGTCCCGGGCCAGACACCTGGACTCCCCCTCTTCCAGCCCCCCAAGCAGACTGCAAAGCTTCCAGCAACCAACCTCCTCCTCCTCTTTGTCCTGCAAAAGGTGTCACTTGGTCACACCCCCGTCCTGGGTCTCCAGTTGCATACCTGCAGACAGCTGGGCAGCCTCACCTGTACCCAATTCCCACCACCGAAGCAGTGGTGCATACATGAGGAAACCGAGGCACACGCCTTATTAGTGTAGGACAGTAAGACTCGCATGCAACATAACAAGATGAATAAAACCCCACTTTGTCACACTCTGCCCTGGGAGCGCCGGGGGCTCCCCACTTACTGGGGTTGGGGGGCCTTGGGGGCAGTGCCGGAGCTCATTGCAGAGGGGAGCTGCCCTGCTCATGGTGGCAGAGTGGTGGTGGGGGGGGGGGGGGCGCATGGCTTCTGACTCCCTGCTACCTCCTTAGGCCACCCCCACCAGCCCCATCCGCATCAAGGTCGACCCATCCCACGATGCCAGCAAGGTCAAGGCCGAAGGGCCTGGGCTGAACCGGACCGGTGAGTTTGGGGGGCAGGGGGTTGGTCTGGGCAAGGGAGGAAATTCTGACTTGGCGTGGGGGATGAGGCAGCGGGGGGGATGGAGGGGGAACGGGGACGCAGGCAGCGGGGGGGGGGGGGAGGGGGGGGGGGGGGGGGGGCAGCGGGGGGGGGGGGGGGGGAAGGGGGGGCGAATACATCCACTGACCCCCATGGGTCCCCCCCCGGCAGGCGTGGAACTGGGCAAGCCCACCCACTTCACGGTGAACGCCAAGGCAGGGGGCCGGGCGCCCCTGGACGTGCAGTTCACCGGCCCGGCCAAGGGCGAGGCCGTGCGGGACTCGGAGGTGATCGACAACCACGACGGGACCCACACAGTGAAATACACCCCTGTGCAGCAGGTACGAGGGGGGGCCCTGGCCCCATCCCCCCGAGCCGGCAGGGCCTGGCTCTTTGGGGGGCACCTCTCCCCGGGTCCCTCCAGGCCTGGGTCTGGGCTCCGTCTCCCCTTGCAGAGTGTCCCGGGCTCCCAGCCCGTCTTGGGGGTGCACTCTCCTAAGGGGGTTAAACTCTGCGCCTCTCTGAGCCTCCAGCAGCCTAGCTCTGCCGTTGGCCCCCTCAGGGAGTCTCCTCGCTCTGGTCTCTGCTCCCTCTGGGGGTGAGGGCCCCGATCTCTAGCCTGCAGGGACTTTCAGCCAACGTAACACAGAAGGGTTGCCCCGGCCATCAGTGGCCAGGCGACAGAGTGACCAGCCATTGTCTGTCCCTGTCGCAGTCACACCTGCCCTCTAGGGGTTGCTGCGACGGTCACACCCCTTCGTCCCACCACCGAGAGACTTGAGTAACACCCGGGGAAACTGAGGCACGCACACGGTGTTCAGAGAAAATGATACGAACCTTCCCGCTTCGTCACACAGGGTAACCTGGGCGTGGCCGTGACTTACGGCGGAGACCACATCCCCAAAAGCCCCTTCAGCGTGGGCGTGGCCCCCAGCCTGGACCTCAGCAAGATCAAGATCACCGGCCTGGCTGACAGTGCGTACCCTGGCGGGGAGGGCTGGGCCTCCTGACCCAGCGAAGGGGACAAACACGGCACTTGGGGCCCGGGGGGGGGGGGGGCTGGGGGGCGAGCCTGCCCCATGCCAGGCTGCAGCTAAGGGGGCGAGCGTGGTGCTGGTAGGGGGGCTGGGAGAACCTGGCTCCTATATGGAGCAGTGACATCTGACAGCGGGCGGGGTGGGGGCCCATGGTGGGGCGGGAGGGGGCCGGCGGACATGCCTGGTTCCGGGCTCACGGCTCTCCCTCTCTGTGCAGAAGTTGAGGCGGGCAAGGACCAGGAGTTCACGGTCAAGTCCAAGGGGGCCGGCGGACAGGGCAAGGTGGCCGCAAAGATCACGGGGCCGGCGGGCAAGTCGGTGCCCTGCAAGGTGGAGCCGGGCCTGAGCCCCGACAACAACGTGGTGAAATTCATCCCCCGCGAGGAGGGGCCCTATGAGGTTCAGGTGACCTACGACGGAGCCCCCGTGCCCGGCAGCCCCTTCCCCATGGAGGCCGTGCCCCCCACCAACCCCTCCAAGGTGGGTGTCCCCTGCTACCCCCCCATGGGCAGCGCTGCCGGGGGAACCTGGGGGTGGGACACCCCACGTCCATTTGCTGGGGGGCTAGAGTCCTTCCCCTGCCCAAAGGTGAAGGCTGGGGGGAGGTGGGTGGGGGTCCGTGCTGGGGCAGACGGGTACCTGGCGAGATGGGCGTGGGCTGAGGCCTTAGCAAGGCAGGCGGGGCGTGAACGGGTACCCGGCGAGGGGCGGGGCCTTGGCAAGGCGGGCAGGGGGCGGTGCTGGGGCAGGCGGGTACCTGGCGAGGCAGGCGGGTGGTGCTGGGGCGGGCAGGTACCCGGTGAGGGGCAGGGCCTTGGCGAGGCGGGCGGGTACCCGGCGAGGGGCGGGGCCTTGGCAAGGCAGGCAGGGGGCGGTGCTCGGGCAGGCGGGTACCTGGTGAGGCGGGCGGGTACCCGGTGAGGGGCAGGGCCTTGGCAAGGCGGGCGGTGCTGCGGCAGGCGGGTACCCGGCGAGCTCAGGGCCCCTCACCCCGCTCTCTCCCCGCAGGTGAAGGCCTACGGGCCGGGGCTGCAGGGCGGCCAGGCCGGCTTGCCCGCCCCCTTCACCATTGACACGAAGGGGGCCGGCACGGGAGGCCTGGGGCTGACGGTGGAGGGTCCCTGCGAGGCCAAGATCGAGTGCCTGGACAACGGGGACAGCACCTGCTCTGTCTCCTACCTGCCGACGGAGCCGGGCGACTACAACATCAACATCCTGTTCGCGGGCGCCCACGTGCCCGGCTCGCCCTTCCGGGCGGCCGTCCAGCCCCGCTTCGACCCCTCCAAGGTGACCTGCTCGGGGCCGGGGCTGGAGCGGGCCACGGCCGGCCAGACGGGCCAGTTCCACGTGGACTGTTCACGGGCCGGCAGCGCCGAGCTCACCATTGAGATCATCTCGGAGGGCGGGGCGCAGGCCGAGGTGCGGGTGCAGGACAACGGTGATGGGACCTACACCATCGCCTACACCCCGCTCTGCTCCGGCACCTACACCATCACCATCAAGTACGGCGGGCAGCCCGTGCCCCACTTCCCCAGCACGCTACAGGTGGAGCCGGCCCTCGACACCTCCGGGGTCAAGGTCTACGGGCCCGGCGTGGATGGTGATGGTCAGTGGGGAGCAGGGGATGGGGGGCACTGGGGGATGGGTCCGGCGTGGACAGTGAAGGTCAGCGGGGCGCAGGGGG
>NW_020692441.1:0-1494 GCF_002925995.2 Terrapene triunguis
TCTAGAACCTGGTGCCCAGAGGCGACATGTAACTGCTGATTGGGGGGTCACCGTTTAAAGGTTCAGCCACTCCCAGAACAGCTCAAGTCACCCCGTCCCCAGGCTGCCCCCTCAGCCTCACCTCCCAGTATGCAGTGGCCCCTCCCTACAGCATCCAGCTATTGCTCCTGGTTCTCCCTGCTTGGCACAGCTCGCCCAGCCTCCCTGGTCACTGGACTGGTTCAGCTCTGCCAGCAGCCATGCAGGGAGGGAGCCCAGCAGCACCATGTGACCAAGCGGGGCCGGCTCTGAGTTAACAAGAAACCCATGCACAGGATGGGGCAACCCTCACCCCACCCCGAACCCCTGGAGGCTGGGTGGCTTCCAGTCATGGCTTCCAAGGCCCCCTATCTGGGAGCTCCTGCACATTTACCACCCCTTGGCCCTGGTTAAATCCACCCCAGGTCCCTGTGCGTGGCTCAAACAAACACCAGTGTAGGAATTTGCCCCCCACGCCTGGCCCCCTTGGCCTGGCTAGAGGGCCGCTGTGGGTCAACAGCAGTGTGAGCTGGGCCCGCAAAGCGGGAGGACAAACTACACCCCCCCCCTTCGCTCTTTGAATCTTTCCTCATCACTCCCTCTCTGCCACCCCTGTCCTGGCGCTGCTCTGCCCTGCGCGTTCCCCCTTGGCTGACACAGGTGTGTGCTGATGTCAGTGTGCCCAGAGCTGGCTGTGAGAGCCCAGGGGCAGTCTCACCCCACCTTACTGCTCTCCCTGGCCAAGAAGTTACCAGGCCAGCCCCTCAACTGGTGGAAATCTGCATCTCTATTGCCTTCAATGGCGCTATGCCCATGAGACTCTGGCCCCAGCTGTGGCTGTATGGCTGGGGGTGAGTTACCAATACCCCCTGCAGGGCAGACATCTCTGGCACAGTGAGCGCTTGCCCCACTGGGTGAGAGTGACTGTCACAGCGTCTCCTCCCCATGTCGTCTCTTGCAGGTGTCCAGCAGACTCCGGGTGCTCTCCATCACCCTCTTTAAACACCTGCTGGAGCTTGTAAGGGGGCTCAACAGGAGGCGGATGAAGGAGCATGTGCTCCAGAGCCTGGTCCCGCTGCTCCTCCTTGTGCATGATGGGCGTCCCAACGTGTCCCAGGTGAGGCCATGGGCTGGAGCCTGCAGCGGATACCGTAACAGAGTGACCAGTAATTTGTTTTGAGGGGGCAACATGTGACACCCCCCCTTTAAAGGGTCTCGCTGACAGAGGGCAGGTGCTCAGTGCTGTGACAGTCAGGCGCTCAAAATCACTTGAACGTTGAGTGCAGTAGCGCCATGACCATGGCGCCCCACCCAACTGCTGAGTCTTCCCTGCATCCTCTGAGCCCAACACTCCCCCCCTGCAGCCAGGCAGAGAGATTGGGTGGGGGGAGGGGTCGCCTCACCACTCCTACAGCCACTGGCCTCCGCACATTCCCTGGCTGTGCTGGTGGGAAGAGCACAACCCTGGCCATGGCC
>NW_020692442.1:0-5069 GCF_002925995.2 Terrapene triunguis
TAAGGCCATCAAGTCAGGGATCTTCTCGTACAGTGTTGAAGCCATGCGAGCACAATAAGGCTGTGATCTTGGATAGGACATGAAAGCACAGCTGTCAGACATAAATACTTCTACTACTAATTGTCCCTTTTGGCCTATTAATCTCTCAAACTGATAGGAAAGAAATGGAAGGGATATGTCTGGTGTTTGCCATTCTGAAGCTAGTGAGCCTGGGATCACAAACAGCGCCCCCAAATAGCAAAACCCTAATTTTTCAGTTCACAGCTATGGTGACAATTTGAGGTGCAAGAGATTTGAGTCTCTGCACAAGTTTGTATCTATTTGAAGACTCCATGATGGAATATTTTTCTTGTTGTGCCCCTAAACCTGTACATCGCCTGGCCACCGCTGACAACCACCGAAGTTATGACTGTCTCTGCAAATGTGTTTTTAATGGCACAAAGCAAGATTTATAGGCAGAAACTCCATGGAAATTCAGCCCTTTGTGTAAACTAGTTTTATGTTTTCATTAATTTGCTCTAAAGGTGTTGCACTCTGACACAGAGAAACATTAACATACAACAGGTGTGATGCACTGGGATTGTGTTCTTCAACTCCAGCTACACACACATTATCCCCTGCTGAGGTGAGGTTGTTGGGGTCCCCAGGGGGCAGTGGGTCCAACACTCCATTGAGATAAATGGTGCAGCTCCCCCCTCTGAGAGCTATAGTCTCAGGCTCTCTGCCCACTCAGGCAGATGTTGCTGTCTCAGTTGCACTTGGGAGACCTTTTCAAGTTTTTCTTCATAAACAAGAAACCTAGAAGCTTGATTTTAAATGGAAGCTGAGATTCTGCTGTAACCACTTGAATCCAGGCCCTTTTGTGCTTGTGTCTTAATTCAAATTTATGTAAGCGGGGGAATGGTCCTGCTATTGTGGGGAACTTTCCTGGCTTCTGCACTACCCTGGTGAAGTGGGCTAGCGAAAGGATCTGAGTCCTCGCTCCCACTTCCTTTACCCAGAGGCCTCCCTGCCCTTAAGGACTCCCCTTCCACTCTCCTGGCTGGCAGAGTCCTCGTAAACCCAGACAAGGCTGGGCCCAGGATTCCTGGGGGGCTTGACCCCCAACCCTGCTGTGGTCACCCAGGACAGGGGCTAGGGTGTCCCCACTCCGGGGTTCTCTCTCTGCACTGGGCACCTTCCTGACCCACTGATCATTTTATACAATTTAAAGCAAATACAAGTTGTTTAATTAACAATTAATTTTAAAAAAGAATAAGAAAAAATGGAAAAGGTTAAAGGAAAACACATCACCCCACTCTGTGGCAGGGAACATCACAAACAGTATCTCTGGAACGTCAGAGCAGTTCACAGTCTGTTCCTTGTAGGTCCCAGGCCTCCTCCTCAGGCCCTGGCTGTGCTGCAGAGACGCTGCGGGTTGGACACTTGCTCTGGAGGTGGCCACACGCTCTCAGGCTCTAGGTGGCAGGACCCTTTTTCCCAGCGTCGCCCCTGCCCGGTCGGGGTTATGATCACCCTCCAAGTCTGGCCTGCAGAGCCTCTTGGCTGAGGCATCTCCCTGTGCTGGGCCCGCTGGGCCCACTGCCCAGGGTCCCCCTCCTCTCCCCAGCTGCTCACGGCACCCAGTTCCAGACTGCTCCAGCCCCAGCTCCACTCTGCCTCAGCACGGCTGCTGCTGCTGCTCTGCCTTCAGCTCCCTGGGCTGCTTCTCTGGCCTCTCTGGCTCTGGTTGCTGCAGCTCTGCTCCCAGGACAGGTCTGCTCTGCAGGCTGCTTCTGTGACTCTGCTCCCAGCTCTGACCTGCTTCCTGGCTGCTTGTCTGGCCCCTCTGGCTTTGGTGGCTGCAGCTCTCCTCCCAGTGCAGGTCTGCTCTCTCGGGGCTGCAGCTCTGCTTCCAGCAGCTTAGCTCAGGCACCCGCTCTCTCCTTAGCTCAGCCCCACTCTGTCTGACCCAGGCAATTCCAGTTCACACGGAGGACGGGACCCCCCTGGCCTCCTGACTCTCTGATTAGCCTGCCCGCCCTGTCAATCAGGCTGATATGGAGCATTGGCCTCTCCCCATTGTTCCTGGGGACTGTCAGTCTCAGGCTCCTGCTTTCCCATTTTAGTGCTGGGAGCTAGCCAACAAAAACACCCCCACTGAATGTTAGTAAGGGAGCAACAGTCCCCTTACATTTAGGTTAATCCCTCAGCAGAGAAGTAGCTTTCAGGTTCCAGTCTGAGGAAATAGGAGGAAAGGATGAGTGAGCCTTTCCCCAGCATTCCCAGAGAGCCAAGGGATCTGGTGGGTGGGTAATCTGCACATTTAGGCCTGAACTCTCAGACCAGGATGGAGAGGCAGAGCAGAGGAAGAGAGTGGGAGAGCAGCCAGCTAGGTCCAGCAAATGGAGGGTGAGAGGCAAAGGGAGGGCAAAAATTAAGGGCTATATTTTCAAAACAGCTCAGCACTGGGGGTGATGAACGCTGTCAAAAATCTGACAGTAAGTGCCACCCAGAAGTTGCTGACTGATGGGCATTTTTGAAAACCTGGCACTTTTCATTTCCCAAATGGGAGCTGAGCTTTCTGGAAATTTCTGTCCTCAATTGTGGGTGCCAAGCTGTTGGAAATCTGGCCATCAGGGTGGGATTTTCAAAAGCACTTAAGTGATCTAGGCACATAATTCTCATTGCTAGCGTCATTGAGACTTGGTCTCCTCAACAGTTTAGTGGCTTTTGGAAAATCCCACTCTATTTAACCAGCTCAGTGCTGAAACCTCCCAGCCCGGGAGCTGTATCATGGAACACAATGGAGTACAGAGCTCTTTCTCTGTGTAGGTACCCTCATCACTGTGCCATCTGAGCACCTCGCAAATGTTAATGGAGGGGGCAGCTCATAGGGAGTAGAGGGTGAAGGGCGGGGAAGGGACGGCTATACTGTACAATGAGCACTAGGGCAGCAGAGGGTGAGGGGTTGGGAAGAGGCAGCTATACTGTAGAATGGGCACTAGGGGCAGCAGAGGATGAGGAGTGGGGAAGGGGCGGCAATACAGAGAAGGGTAGGGGCGGGGCCTAGCCAGAGGAGGGTGGGGTCTGTGTCTGAGGTGGGGCAAGAAGGGTAGAGTAGGGGAGGGGCAGAGCTGCGGGCAGGGCTGTGTCTGAGTCAGGGAGTTGATGGGCTCAGGCCAGATGCAAAGCGCTGAGGCAGCTCCACTGATGCAGTGGGAAGCGTTGAGGTTGGGTGGGAAGCGAGGGGCTTAAGGGAAAAGTCAGAGGCGGGGGGGCTCTTGTTTAGGCTGGAGGGTGATAGGTTAGCTCGGGCTGAGGGGGAGGCGAGGGGCAGGAGGGCTTGGGCTGAGGCGGGAAGCGAGGGGCGGGGGCTCTTGTTTAGGCGGGCGGGTGATAAGTTAGCTCAGGGTGAGGTGGGGGTGAGAGATGGGAGCTCAGGCTGAGGTGGGAAGCGAGGGACATGGGGGCTCGGGCTGATGCGGGAAGTGAGAGGCGGGGGGGCTCAGGCAAAGGCAGGTAGCCCTGAGGCGGGTGGTGAGAGACAGGTCACATTGAAGTAGGAGGTTAGAGAGGGGGGGGGGGGAGATGAGGTGAGGCACATGGGGCTGTGGCTGAGGTGGGAAGCCAGAGGCAGGAGCAGGAGGTGAGAGAGATGGGGGATCTCTCTGAGGCAGGAAGTGCTGAGGAGGGGAGGGTGAGAGACAGATGGGCTCTAGCAAAGGTGGGGGCACTGAGGAAAGGCCCCAGGGTGAATTACAGGAGATCAGACTGAGGCGGGGCAGGCTGAGGAAGGGCCTGGAAATGAGAGATAGGAGCTCTGGGTGAGGTGGGGCAGGGGGGCTCTGGCTGAGGTGGGGTGCGCTCAGACAGGGGACAACTATGGCTAAGGGAGCCGGGGTGAGCTGTCTTGGGGCTAGAATTTCAAGTTGTCTGCCAACCCGGGAAATACAATGCTGCGTCACTGGTTCATGCTCAGTTTGAGTTGGGGACATGGAGTCTGCTCAGAACTGGCTTAAGGCTCCCTTAATGCTCACACACTCTCTCTCTATGATGCACCTTCCAGGACACTGGATATGAGAAGCTGGATATGAGTCAACAGTGTGCCCTTCTTGCCAAGAAGGCTAACTGTATTTTGGGCTGTATAAGTAGGGGCATTGCCAGCAGATCGAGGGACGTGATCATTCCCCTCTATTCAACATTGGTGAAGCCTCATCTGGAGTACTGTGTCCAGTTTTGGGCCCCCCACTACAGAAGGGATGTGGACAAATTGAAGAGAGTCCAGCAGAGGGCAACGAAAATTATTAGGGGCTGGGGCACATGACTTATGAGGAGAGGCTGAGGGAACTGGGATTATTTAGTCTGCAGAAGAGAAGAGTGAGGGGGATTTGATAGCAGCCTTCAACTACCTGAATGGGGGTTTCCAAAAAGGATGGAGCTAGGCTGTTCTCAGTGGTGGCAGATGACAGAACAAGAAACAATGGTCTCATTGTTTATGAGAAGGTCATGCAAGACAGTATCAAAAGCCTTACTAAAGTCAAGATATACCACATCCACCTCTTCCCCCCATCCACAAGGCTTGTTACCCTGTCAAAGAAAGCTATCAGGTTGGTTTAACACGTTTGGAATGTCAGGGATTGGATATTTACATGGATAATGTTCAGAGTTATCCTAATTAATGACAACCAACATTCTGGAAATGATACTAAACCTCATGCTTCTGGGCTTGAGCCAATCTCTAAGTATTAGAGATCCAGGTGAGAGCTATATGGGGGGCAGATTATCCCACCTCTGCCTCCTGTGGCGTTCTTACACCTTCCTCTTAAACATCTGGGTCTGGCCACTGTCAGGATATTGGACTAGATGGACCATGTGTCTGATCCAGTCTGGCAATTCCTATGTTTCTATGGAAACAGAACATTGTGCTTCCCACCTCTCTGGTGGCTTCCCACTAGTTCTCCCAGTCTGGTACTTTCTGTTCCTTTGGGAGAGGCAGGAATCTCTCAGAAATGAGAATCCAACAAACAGAATGGTCAGGCAACCCACAGGGCACATCCCAGGAATGACACTGGAACTATAGAGAAGCT
>NW_020692443.1:0-423 GCF_002925995.2 Terrapene triunguis
CACGGGCGCCAGGTAAAGTCGGCGCCTATTGGTGTGGGGCTGGCTGGCTGCGGGCAGGGGGTGCGGGGCTGGCTGGATGCAGGGCAGGGGGTGTGTGGGGTTGGCTGCGGGTACTGACGGGGAGAGCGGCTCGGGGCAACAGTGCACGGAGCAGCCCAGCAGAGCAGCTCGGGAGCCCCAGGGCCAGGGGAGCAGCACAGCAACAGGGCCCGCTTGGCTCCCGCTCCCACAGCGCCGCGCCCCCCGGCCGGAAGAGGATTGACATCACTTCTTGGCCAGCCAGAGCCAGGCTTACCATGCCTCTCTATTTTCCTGGACATGTTCGGCTTTTTGGAAATTCCTCCCGGACGGCGATTTAAGAACCAAGAAGCCCGACATGTCCGGGAAATACGGACGTATGGTAACCCTAGGAGTGGTCGTGTC
>NW_020692443.1:433-1914 GCF_002925995.2 Terrapene triunguis
GTGTCCTGCCTCCGTTTCCTGACAGCCGGTGCCAGGCCCGGCCCAGACTTCCCATTTCCGGTGCGAGTCGGGAAGCAGAAGTTGCCATGAGGCCGTGCCGGGAAGGGTGGTGCTGTTGTCAGGAGGAGCAGGTGAGGTCTGTGTTACCGCAGGGAGGTGCCGCCCTCGCTGTGAAAGGGCCCCGCCATTAGGGGAGATGTCGTCTCCCTGCCCTGCCACGCTCTGCACCAACCCCTGCGTGTCACAGGAGGTGCAGGCTCCAGCCTGCAGTGCTGCAGCAGGGAACCCCACAGCCCAACGCCTGTCAGGCACCCCCGTTCTCAGTGCCCCTAGTCCCTTCTGCCCCCCCCCCACTAGTCAGTTATAGAACAGCAGGGAACTTAACTTCCACTCACTGTTCTCAGTGGGACTCTAATAGAGCGCGTACCGGGGCAACTTAACTTCCCCTCACTGGTCTCAGTGGGACTCTAATAGAGCGCGTACCGGGGCAACTTAACTTCCCCTCACTGTTCTCAGTGGGACTCTAATAGAGCGCGTACCGGGGCAACTTAACTTCCCCTCACTGTTCTCAGTGGGACTCTAATAGAGAGCGTACCGGGGCAACTTAACTTCCCCTCACTGTTCCCTTTATAGAAGCACAGTCTAAACTCTCAGCTGTATCAGGCTCGGCAGGAGCGAGATGACGGAGTTTTTTCTCACCCCAGTGGATATTGCAGCCCTTAATATAGAGGTTTGTTCCTTAAAGGTGGGTCAATCTCCTGTGGGGTTGGGGCACAGGAGAGCCCCTGCACCCCCTCCTGTGCTTCTAACCCTGCGCCCTTCCTGACACCCCTAACCCTGTGCCCTCCTCTTGCACCCCCAATCCTGTGCCCCTTCCTGCACCCCTTACCCCTGCACCCCCTCCTGTGCTTCTGACCCCTACACTGTTCACCCTGCGCCCTCCCCCATGCCCCCAACCCCTGCACCCCTCTCCTGCACCCCTAACCCAGGTCCCCCCTCCTGCACCCCTAACCCCTACACTTCCAACCTCTGCACCCCAACTCTGTGTCCCCTCTGGTGCCCCTCACCCTAATCCTGCACCCCTTCCAGCACCCCTAATCCCTACACCCCAACCACTGCACCCCTAACCCTGCGCCCCCCTCCTCCACCCCTAACCCTGCGTCCCCATCCTGCACCCCTTCCGGCACCTCTAACCTTTGTGCCCCCCTCTGGTGCCCCTACACCCCTCACCCTGCACCCCCTGCTGTGCCCCTAACTCCTGCACCCCTAACCCCTGCCTCCTCCCACACTCCAACCCCTGCACTGTGCCCCCTTTGCCCCTAACCCCTTCACCCCTCCTGCGCCCACGTGGGGAAACTGACCTGGATGCATGGAGCAGCTGGCATTGCTGCTCGCTCCCCCTGCCGCCCCCGAACACTGCTGCTCCGCACACCACTAGGGGGCTGTGAGGGGGGAGCAAGGAGCGACATCAGGGCTTCCTT
>NW_020692444.1:0-4818 GCF_002925995.2 Terrapene triunguis
CTGGCCTCTGCCACCGAGTCCCTGGGCAGTGCTGGGCATGTCACTGACAGCAAAGATGGTGGTAGGTGGTGTCCCCCCCCCGCCCCCGCAGACGTCTCAGTGTCTGGATGTCCAGTATAAGCTAGCTGGGGCCTGAGTGTTGGCCTGGCCTGGCGGAGTGAGCACCGGGTTCGGAGTCAGGCGGCCCTGAGGGCTAATTCTGCTTCTGCCCCGATTCCCTTGGTGGCCTGGGGCACGTCTCTGTTTCCCTGGCTCTCCCGGGGGGACCACGGTGCTGTCAGGGGCAGCGAGGGCACCCGAGAAAACCCCGGGAGGAAATGGACGTTTCTGTTCCTTGCAACAATGGCAGGAGGCGCTGACTGAGCAGGATACAAATACTGAACAGTTGCCTCCTTCTCTGGGCCCTGCCCATGGCCTGGGCCACCGGGGCCGTGTGCTGGGCAGGGGGCTTGGCAGGAGAGAGCCCAGCTGAGGTCTCCCTCCTCCCCGCAGAAGACGTCTGTTTCCCAGGCCTTTCCCGTGCCCTGTGCTGCTGCTTCGGCCGGGACGCGGGCCCAGCACTGGGGAATAGTCACCTTCAATGAGGATTTTGCCCTGCTGGCGACACAAGCTGGGGCTTACAAAGTTGCTATCTCAGCCAAACCTGGCTGGAATGTCATGGGACAAAGAAAAGGTACTTCCCTGGGCCCAGGGCTCTCTCTCTGCTGCATGTCACCAGCCTGCTGCAAACAGTGGAGGTGGTTTTTTTAATGGAAGGGGTCAGGCAAACTAAATACAGGGGTCACGTCCAGCTCCCTCACAGGGTGTGTGTGAGAGAGGTCACACCAGCACGGCTGCTGGGCTCTGTGTGCGTGTGCACAGATGGGCCAGGGTCACTGCTGGAGGGGTCTGTGTGCCTGAGGATGTGGGGGGCTCTCTGGGTTAGACAATCCTGTGTTGATGGGCATGTGATGTCCATTTCTCCAGTGTCCTTGCTGCAGGCTGGGGTGGGTGGATGATCAGGTTTGGGGGAACGTCAGTCAGCCCTTCCCCTTCTGTTATAGTCCTGCAATGGATCCTTGACTGTGCTGATCTCTGCTGGGCATTGGCACCTCACCCGCCAGCGCCTGGCCAGGGCCCCT
This sequence comes from Terrapene triunguis, assembly GCF_002925995.2. Taxonomy (NCBI): domain Eukaryota; kingdom Metazoa; phylum Chordata; order Testudines; family Emydidae; genus Terrapene; species Terrapene triunguis. The sequence goes on from NW_020692444.1 coordinate 1,122, forward strand.
GGATTCAAACCCAGCCCCAAAGATCCCACCCCAAGTGTTCTGCAGAGCAGCAAATGAGTTCAGCACCTCGGCCAGCTCCCCGATTTCCTTCCCTCCCCGCAGGGCCAATCCGTGGTGCGGGAGGCCTTGGCCGGGGTCAGGCGCGCCCCAAATCCCCACTAGGAACAGAGCTTCTAGGGATGGTGTCCCTGGCCTCGGTTTGCCAGAGCTGGGAATGGGCGACGGGATGGATCACTTGATGATTCCCTGCTCTGTTCATTCCCTCGGGGGCACCTGGCACTGGCCGCTGTTGGCAGACAGGACACTGGGCTAGACGGACCCCTGGTCTGACCCAGTCTGACCGTTCTTATGTTCTTAGCTTCTTTGTGGGGCTTGGAGCCCGCCAGACGCGGATCTGGCTTGGAGTTCCTAGGGCCAGCAAACATCCAGCACTGGGACGGCTGGGCTGACGGTTCAGACTTTGAATTGACCCCTGGGTTTGGTTCCCAGCTCTGCCACGGACGCGTCATCGCTCTGTACCTCAGTTTCCCCTCTCTAGGTCTCTTACTCTGTGCCCAGTGGGCTTCGAGGTGCTCCCCGTAACCCGTCGAACAATCTCCCTGAAACCAAAGAGGGCAGCTTGGGAGTGAGTGTCGTACAGAGCGTGGGCCCCTGACACCCACCAGCGAGCGACGGCAGCCCGTGTCTGTGGACAGCAAAGCAGATGCCCCGTGGCGTGCAGGCAGCAGTGAAGCTCAGGGGTGTGGTGCCAGGAGCTCCCCCTCTAGGCTAGGTCAATAGACTTATCTCTGGGGAAACTGAGGCAAAGGGAGGGGATGAGACAGGCCCAAGGTGGCGCTGGGCTCCCCAGGCCTGTGGGTCAGCTGCCAGCCCAGCTCTTCTCACTGGGGCATGGTCCTGAATGTTCAGCTGCAGAAACCTCCGGGCCCATCTCTGCTCATGGCCCTGAGGTGGGCAGCAGCCCCAAAATACCGGCCCGGCATATGTGCCTCCATCTGTCTGCACAGCAGGTGGCCGGTTCCCCCGTCCTCCTGCTCCGCCTACTGCCCACAGCTCCCTGCTCTCCCGCGGGCAGCGCCGCAGCTGCAGCAGGCGGTGCATGGACGGGAAGCGAGGCTCCCCCTGGGCCCCAACCCCGCCGGGGGACTGGATGTGTGGCAGCTCCGAGGGCCCCCTGCTCGCTCCAGGGCCGGCCTGAGGCTGCCTCCTGCTGCTTTGCCAGCCCCGAGTCTCCTGCAGAGGCGTCCGGCCTGCGGCTGCATTGGCTGCCCCTCGTGCCATGAGCGCGTCAGGCCTCAAAGCGGCGCCAGGTTCAGCCCAGTCGCTCTGTGGCTGGGAGACGTCTAAGCAAACCCCCAAGGCACCCAGGGAGCAGGCGGGGGTCAGCAGGGGGCGCTCGTCCCTCCGTCAGTGCGGCGCTAGGGGGCCTGTGCTGCAGGGCCGAGGGGAGACCAGCCCGGCCCCAGCCCTGAGCGAGCGCTCGCCCCGAGTTTGTTCTACAGACAGACTACTTTCCCTGAGTAGGCGGAAGGATACGGTTATAGACAGCAGCACGTGGTGTCCCCGGGTATAAATAGCCTTCGCTGAGAACAGAACAATAGCTCTGCCACCTGTGCTGGGGCCGGGCCCTGGGGAAGCAGGAGCTGGGGGGCGGGGGAGGCTGCATGACTGCCCCCCCCCCGCCCTGCGCCCCCTGCACACGCCAGCTGTCACGCACACGCGTGCTGCTCGCGTGGGATCACGTGCCACGGGCCAGATCCCAACCCAGGGCCTCTCCCAGCGGGGCCAAGCGGGTTAATCGGAGCCTGGCTGGGAGCAGCCCAAGCCGGGGGCCTGGGGGAGGCCTGGCGTCTGCTTGGGGGGGGGGATGTAGGGGAGACAGGTGGGAAAGGGACGTGCCCCAGTCTGCTGATTTTGTCCCTGAGGCGAAGCTCTGAGCGGGGGGAGCCTGGCTGGGGCTGGGAGCCAGGACGCTTGGGGTCTAGGCCCTGCCCGGGGGGGCGTTCAGAGCCCTTGGAGCGGGAGACGTGAGGTCCCTTCCCAGCTCTAGCACTGACCCACTGGGTGACTTTGGACAATTCCCATCTCCTCTCTGCCTCAGTTTCCCTGTGCTCCAGACACTGCTTCTCCACGCGCCCTGCCCGGCTGGCTGGGGAACGGAGGCAATCCTTGCTCCAGGAGCTGACTGCTATAAATACCCGAGCCCCTTCCCCCTCCCCAGCTTGCAGTGAGTAACAGCAGCAGGCAAATTACAGAGCAGGGCCTGGGCGCCCGCGGCACACGCCGCGCTGTCAGCCTGGGGTGAGCAGGGGTGGCGCGAGGAGCCGGCTGCGCCCGAATTCCCTTGGAATTGCCAGGGGGGGCAGCGCCAAGCCCCGAGACCAGCCTTGGTGGCGATGCGGGGGGCCCTCGGGCTGGGGTCCGATCCCCAGAGGCGGGTTCCTCGGGGAGGCCCAGGGGCCTGGCTGTAAACAGCAGAGACTGAACATGTGGCTCTGGGGTTCGCACAGGCGGCCCTGGCACGGTGCGGCAGGAGGGGACTCGCTGGGCGTGATGCCAGTCCCTCCGGGCTTTTCCTGTGCCCTTCTCAGCCCCAAGCCTGAGTGCCAAGAGGGCGCTCGGCAGGGATTGCGCAGCGCTGAAATGCAGCTGCCTCTGGGGTGGGATGCAGCAGCTGTTGAGCAGCATGTAACCATGCTGCCCAGGGCTCTGCGGTTCAGGCTGGGGGTGAAATCTCCCTGCTTGGGCCCCTGCTCTCTCTGCAGCGCCTGGGGTCAGAGCCAGGCTGGGGCGGGGGGGGGGGGCATGTTAGGGCCTTGAAAGGAACAAGTCTCCTGTTGAGCAGCCCTGACCCCCAGTGGGGTTTGGGCCAAGCCGGAGCCACGGGCTGGGTTATCCCCTCGGTGGCTGGCGCTGGCTTGGAGCTGGGGGAGGAGACGCAGCCGCCCGGGGTGTGTGGGTAGCTCTCCACCCTGGCGGGCTGGCCCGGCTCCTCATGGCTGTTTGGCCCCGAGGGGATCGCACCATCTCTGCTCTCCCGGGGAGCCCCGGCCACATGGTCCCAAGCACAGGGCGAGGTGCCAAGGCCCCTGTGGTGGCAGGAGATTAATTCGGGGAGATGCCCCAGTGCCCAGCCACCGACCAAGCCCCCCACCCACACCCCACCCCGGCTGTTCCCATCCCCCACAGGGCTGGAGCGTGAGCTGGGCATTGAAATCCTCTTCCTGTGACGGGCCCAAGCCCCAGGCGGAGCCAGTGAGGCCAGCCTGGGCTGGAAAACAACCGCGGACACTGCACAGACACAGCCCCGCGGCCCGAGCCCTGCGAGCCCCCGTCAGCTGGCCCGGGCCAACGCGGGTCTCTGATTGCAGGGCAGACAGAGCCCGGCGCCGGGGTGTGAGCGCGGCCGAGGCCCGGCTGGTGCCGCAGGCTGGGGCAGGAGGCCAGGCCAAGCGCTCTCAGCTGTGTTGTTGTTTAAGCACCGGGCCCATCTGGGACCCCCCCGGGGGGGCACTTTGCGGCTCAGCCAGGCTGGGGTGCAGCGACGCTGCCTCTCGGGGGAGCCGCTCCTGCAGCTGAGCGCAATTAGCCGGTGGAGCCGCCCCCAGGGGCCCCTGTTACCTGGGGTGATTTACAGCCGCAGCCTGGGGAATGGGCAGCTCCTGGGCGCTGGGGGGGGCTGGGCTCCGGGGGGGGG
>NW_020692445.1:0-5670 GCF_002925995.2 Terrapene triunguis
GTGCCTGTCTCCTTGCACCACTTTAAAATCTCAAATAAACTTTAATTGCTTCTCCACCCTGGTGTGTTTATTGGCGTGACGCACACCGGGCAACGGACCCCACTGTTGCTGTCCTCGGGCACTCTGTGCTGGCAACAATGCTGCACCACACTAGTGGTATATGTCAGTGGTTTTCAAACTTTTTTTCTGGTGACCCAGTTGAAGAAAATTGTTGATGACCACGACCCAACAGAGCTGGGGATGAGGTGTTTGAGGTGTGGGAGGGGCTCAGGGCTGGGGCAGAGGGTTGAGGTTGTGGGGGTGAGGGCTGCAGGGTGGGGCTGGGAATGAGGGGTTCATAGTGTGGGAGGGGGCTCTGGGCTGGGGCAGGGAGTTGGGGTGCAGGAGGGGGTCAGGGCTCTGGGCTGGGGAGAAGCTCTGGAGTGGGGCCGGGGATGAGGGGCTTGGGGTGCAGGAAGCGGCTCTGGATTGGGGAGGGGCTCAGGGCTGGGGCAGGGGATTGGAGCATGGGGTTGGGGCACGGGCTTACTTTGGACGACTCCCGGTCAGCGGTGCAGCGGGGGTGCTAAGGCAGGCTTCCTGCTGTCCTGGCACCGCAGACTGCACTGCACCCCGGAAGTGGTCAGCAGCAGGTCCAGCTCCGGCTCTCGCCCACAGGTTCCCAGCCAATGGGAGTGCGGAGCCGGTGCTCGGGGTGGGGCAGCGCATGGAGCCCCGTGGCCCCCCTGCCTGGGAGCCGGACCTGCTGCTGGCCCCTTCCGGGGCACAGTGCGGTGTCAGAACAGGTAGGGACTAGCCTGCCTTAGCCAGATAGCACTGACCAGAGCCACCGCAACCCAGTGCCTTATGTTCGGCGACCCAGTACTGGGTCGCGACCAGGGCCGGCTCCAGGCACCAGCTTAACAAGCAGGTGCTTGGGGCGGCCAAGGGAGAGGGGCGGCACCTGCGGCAATTCGGGGGCAGCAGGTCCCTCACTCCCTCTAGGAGCGAAGGACCTGCCACTGAACTGCTGCCGCCGATCGCGTTTTTTTTTTTTTTTTCCAATTGCCACCGCCGATCGCGATTGCTGCTTTTTTGTTGTTGTTGTTGTTGCTTGGGGCGGCAGAAATGCTGGAGCCGGCCCTGGTTGCCACCCGCAGTTTGAAAACCGCTGGTATATATAACCCTTCTGCCTGGTGGAGTTGGCAGCAACGAAGGTCAGGTTCTATATCTAGAGGTCCCTCTTAACAACATAATACACAACTGGCTTGAGTCCCCACCCAGTAATCTGCGAAAAATACACACCACCCCTGAGTGCCTCTAAAAGGCCATACTTCCTCTCTCGCAAGCAGTCTGTGTATGGAAAAGAAAACTTTTAATGAGAAAGGGAAAGGAACCCAGCATTAATTTGAGAAAATGCCACAAGCACGATTCAGAAGCATATAACCATAAGCAAAACTCCCACCCCAGAGTAGGCTGGGCAATGTCCTTTGCCTCAGTTTCTCACAGTGCAGTATGAAAGTCTGACAAACTAATGATCTCTTACCACGCCGTTCCCCTCTCCTTCCACCGCAGCCCACTCACAGTTGTGGTCCTTGGCCAGCGATGACTCAGAGTTTAGAGGTGCATTTATGTGAGATCACCTCCTGCCCAAACGGGAGGGAAGGCATCAAGCAATGCCTCAACTGCTGCTTCCGTGCCATTGTTCACATCACGTCACTGACCTCCACACTACCATTCACTACTGCATCATTGTTTCCTCCGTCACTGTGACATTGTTCACTCCACTACTGTTGGCTGCTGAGCCATCACTTTCTCCGCTGCCACCAGCCTCCCTCCTACAGCCTCTGGAGGTTCTTGAGGTCCCACCGCTTAACACAGCTCTCTGATTTCAGCAGAGGCCACACCACCAGGTACAAACACCTGTCCCTACACCTCTCTCCCTTTTACTGGGATTTGGCCTCCCTACCCCCTGCTTAGCAAGTGCAGTTCAGTTGAGGGTGAACCCTTCAACCAGGGCAGGCCAAGCACAGCCTTCTGCCCCCAACTCACATACCAAGGACAACAACCGTTCATCACTCCTGCACTCAACACCAAAGTGACTTGCAATCCAACACCAGTCAAAAGTGATCATTCAGGCAAATCTGCTCCATGATTCTGAGCACCTAGGCAGAGTAGGCGTGTCTATGCAAACAAGGTTGGTTCCTAAAGTCTTTTTCCCCAGCTCATCACTAGATGTCAGGGGAGAGCTCATTCAGACCCTGCTTAGACATAGTTTGTATAAGCAAGGAATCAGATAACCAGCACAGGATGTATTCCAAGTACAGCCTACTTCTTTTGAAAAGCAGCATATGCTTTCTTCTCATTCCTCTGCTTTCATATTTACCTCCAGTTTTTTTGGGGTCACCCTGTGGAATCATATTGTCTTCTCCCTTCCTTTGCCTCTTCTGTTTCTGTCTGTTTCCCTGCTCCATGTTGCTTTCCTTCCATCTTTTTGCGGTTTCAGTCTTTCCCTCCTTCTAAAATTCTCCCTGAGGGTCTTCCCACAGGTTGCTATTACTAATACTATTATTTGTATCACCATAGCACCTAGGAGCCTTAGTCATGGACCAGCATCCCATTGTGCTAGGTGCACAAACACAGAACAAAAACATGGTCCGGGACCCAAAGAGTTTACAAACTAAGTAAGAGCGTATGTCTCCCTGCTCTGAATTTCTTTGCTCCTCCTTCTCCTCCCCCAACTTCTCCCAGCATCTACCCCCTTTACTCTCCAATTCCTGGGGATCTCTGGAGACCCCAGGGGTGGAGGGAGGGAACCTGTGATGATACACAAAGATGCTTCATGGATCCTGTTCTATGTTCTCCAGCCCACTCTTAAATTTGATTCTCCCCTAAAAAGTGACTTCAAGCGACCTTTCAGTTCCATATCCAGATGGCTCACTGATTACCACATCTGATTTTCTCAGTTTGCAAGCAAAGAGATTATTGTTTTCACCAGCTGCCAGCAAACTCACCCCAAGATCCAAGAGTCATGCTGAGTTCTTTTCATCTTGTGCACCACACCCAATCATAGAGATTCTGCTGAATGATGCCCTCAGCTACACCCATATGCAAACAAAGACATTCATGGCAATGGAGCTGCACTCAGACATTATTGAAGGCAGAACTGGATCTGCAGAGTTTTTATTCCTGGTGATGCTGCACAAGATGGGAAGAACGCACCTGGCTGATGACTATGTGGGGCTGACAAGAAGAGAAACAAATAAACAAACCACCACCATCATTGTATTTGCTCTGCCACGGAGTGAGCATTTGGAAGTCAGAGAAAAGCCTCCTGTTGAATAGGCTTTAAATCAAGTCCCAAGTGGGCAAGACTCCCCCTTGTAAGCTTTACCAGTTGCTGCTCACTGACCGGAATCTGACAGTAAGGCCCGTGTTCCAGCAGAAAGTTAGCTCAGGTCCTGATGTTGTAAGTTCCTTAGAGCAGGGACCATGTGTGTTTGGCACCTAACACAACAGGTCTCTGACTGGGTCTTTTTGGTTATACAGCAATATCAATCTGTTGGAGTTTTATCTCCGAGGTGAAATCCTGGCCCCACTAAGTCAATGGCAAAACCCACATTGACCTCAGTAGAGTCAGGATGTCACCCACTGTGTCCAGGCCAAATTTCTAAACTGGGTAGTTCCAGTCTGCCTCCCTAAAATCTGCAAATTAATTTGGATAAGATGTTGTATAGAGTTGCATCCATCTCTTCTTTCTATTAAAAAGATTAGCAGCATATGACTGAAAAATGATGTGACACACGCTGCTTTGAGGAATTATACATCATAGGTTCCAGAACTCATTTCATGTTTTATGAAATGTGCAATTATGCTCATTGTGAAAAGTTTGCAACTCTCCTTCTACTCAGCTTCTCCTTCTTTCTCTCAAGCCCAAGGCTGGCTTTAGGGGGCAATGTTTAAGGGGTATCCAAAAACAGTCCAAAATTAATAATGCAAAGCTAGACTCTCCTCCACCTGCTCCCCTATTGATTCCACAAACTTTTTTATTTCCCTGCTTTCATGGCCATGATACTCTGGTTATCTGGGCTCTTGATTCTCCACTGCCCATCGACAAAAAGGATTCACAACACATGCAAAATATAATTAAAAGAGAAAAGTTTGTATTTTTGTTTTTCCTTTTCCTTCTCGATTTCTTTGGTTCCTTCTTTCTGTTCCTTTTACATAACATTTTTCTTATTTCACGGCCATTCTCTTTTTTCTTGCTATATTTCTCTATTTTGTCCTCTTATACTATTTTACTTCGAGTCTCTCCCTATTCCTTTCCTTTTTCTCACCCCATGCGCATCTCTCTTTCTCCTTTGGGCCTCTTTCACTGCCCATTCTTTCCACCTAATTCCTTCTGTCATTGAGTCTCCTATACCTTTTCCCCTTGTCCCCCCGCATCAGTTTTCCCCTTTCCTCATTACATTCCCAACATTCCCCTATCTCTTTCCCTTTTTCTTCATAGTCCACATTTCCTCCCTGGCCCTCATACTAACCCTATTTTGTCCATTAATCTATCCACTGCTTCTTAAACTCATCCCCTCAGCTCTCCCAATTCTCTAACCCTGTTTTGTCTGAATCCTCTACTCTGAAACTTCTTTTCCCCCTCAATACCGCCTTGCTATCCTTCAGCCTTTGTCCTTTTCCCGCAACAGCTGCCATCTCTCCCCATAAAGTCTACGTACATTTTCCCAGGTCCTCCCCAAACAATCCTCTCATGACATTCCCCACAAACTCCTTCCCTTCCTTCACCTGCCTGCAGATCTACACGATAGCAGCAGCAAAGTTAGTGATTGCTCAGGTTTGAAATTCTGGCAGTTTCCTTCTAGAGATGGGCTTCTAGAAAGCCATGGGAAAGGGAATGTTTGCCCTTCCACCAGCCATCGCCTGTTGCTCCATTGTTGGCCCCCACCTCAGTAAATCTTGGAAGTCCAGTTGCCTGTGCTGGGTGCTTGATAGCTGAACTGCCTCTCCAGTGAGCTTCCTCAAACCTTCTGTAGCTGCAGGATGGGTTTGTGGCTCTGCTGAGGAGAAACTAGCTGCACTTGTATGTCCAGAATCTCAGAGGACTGTGCTGGCCCATGTGACCAGTGGAGGGGACCTTATAAATTGGATGTCCTTAAAGTCAGTCTTGGCTCATTACCTGCCATGTTCCACTACAGAGTTGGTTGTTCTTGAGTGGTGGAATGTACAATGTTCTCACTCACTGGGATAGCCGTAGATAAGACGGTAGTCAGCAGAAGTATGCAGAGGAGCTGTCATTGGTACCCATCAGATTTTTCTTTCCCTTTTCTGATGTTGCTAGTGGAGTCAGGGAGAATCAGGTTTTGTTGCAGAGGGAGCTACAACTCAGAAAAAAGTCCAGCTTTTAGAAACACACACCGAGCTGCCACTCCTGATCTATTTTTACTTGTAACTAAGATTTAAAAGCTGTCCTGACTTTGGATTTTTTTTTTTTTTTTATTGTTCAAGGAGGCAATTTTCTCTTCTTGATTAAAATCTTAATACAAATTAAAACTAACTTTCTGTATTATCTTCAAATAAAATAAAATAAAATAACAAGAGAGATGGCCCTAGGCAATGGAAAAGTAACACATCTCAATTGTTTCCTCTATTACTGCAATTAGACTGAATTCCAAGCAAGGA